>NC_056732.1:1491733889-1491826389 GCF_019279795.1 Protopterus annectens
TCTATAACAAAAAATAGAGAGCTGCCTGTTCAGAGAGGAGACAAAAAGATCTACCTGAGGAATACCCCTACTGATGGACAATGTCCAGAAACACGTCTCTGTAAAGCATCAATTCATGAGCCTGTGTTTTGGACCCTGCTGAGAGAGTCTGCCACTAGACTGTGCTCTGAAGGAATGTAAACTGCCTGAAGAGTTAACTGATAACTGAGAGCCACCCCCAAGCCTGAAGAACCATCTTGCAGAGGAGGTAATATTTTGTGCCTCCCTGCTTGTTGACATACCACATCACTGTAGTGTTGTCTATGTATACCTTCAAGGGGTCTGGAGAGGACATGGGGCTTAAATACGGAAAGGCCAGAATCAGAGCTCTCATCTCTTTGATGCTGATATATCATGTCTTCTGAAAGGGGGCCAGAGACCCTGAACTTTCAAGTGACCACATGAAGCCTGCTACCTCATGTCTGAGCCATTGGTGAATAGTGCTTGAGAAGAGACTGGAGGCTGAAAGGGCAGGCCTGGGTTGAGAGCAAACTGCTGAATCCAACATTTGAATTCCTTCTTTAGACAGGGAAGTAGAGGTGCACTGAAATCCAGAGGTTGACAATGTTGCAGCCAAACTGACTTGAGGTACCATTGAAGCTTCTGAATATGTAGTCTGGCAAGAGGAAGCATTGGAATAGTAGAGACCATGAATCCCAGAGCCTGAAGGAACTCTTGGGCTGTAATGGCAGTCAGAGGAAAAGAGACTGAAAGAAGGCTGCCAATGACAAAACTTTTGAAGGTGGCGGTGGAAGAGAGGCCAGCATTGGCACTGGCTAGATCCTGCATCCCAGATATACATGATCCGGAGAGGGAGTCATGATGGACATTTGGAAGTTGATAGTGAACCCCAGACTTTGAAGAAGAGAGATGGTGACCTCCAGATCCTGCAAAAGGTGATTGGGAGAAGGTGCCTGAAGCAACAGGTCATCTAGATAAAAAAAAATCTGAATGCCTTTGAACCTGCACAGAACAATCACAGGAGCTAGGTATTTTGTGAATACCTTTAGGGCAGAAGAGAAGTTAAAGGGCAAAGCAGAGAACTGAAAATGAAAGGAAGAAACAAAGAGATGTAAAACCTTCCTGAAAAAAGGTTGAACAGAGATACAAAAGTAAGCATCCTTTAGATCTAAATACATGAGAAAAGCCTGGGCAAGTAAAAGAGGAAACATGGTTTGAAGAGTAAGCATTCAAAAAGGGGTGACCTAAAGAAAGGTGTTGAGTGGGGAGAGATCCAGAACAGGTCTCCAAGTGCCCTCCTCTCGAGGAACCATAAATATCCTGGAATAAAATCCCTTTCCCATTTGAGAAGGGGGACAGGTTGAATTGCTCCTTAGTTCACCAGGGACCGTAGGACTTCTAGGAAATGAGGAAGATGCTCTAGAGGAGGTTGAGGAGTCCCTGAAAAAGAAGGGGGCGGACTTTTATACCATGAAATAAACATGACAGATGGCAGAAAGAACCCAAGACTCTGAAGTGATAAGAAGCCAGTTTGGAAGACAAAGGGAAAGCTGAAGGGACAAAGGAACCTTGTTTAAAAGGGGGGGGGGCAAATTGTTAAAGAGGAGCAGGCATATAAGATAAAGGAGGCTTCTGGGTCTAAAAATTCTGAGAAGCCTTAGCAGGGGAGGCTTGTCTACCAACTTTCTTGCCCTCAGAGGCCTAGCGGGGCTGCCTGTGGACAAAAGTAGATCTAGAGGGATAATTTCTCTGGAAGTTAGAGATAGGAGAGACAAAAATATGTTTAAGGTCCTGCAAGGCTTTACCTTTCTCTTGAACAGACTTAAACAGGTTAGCAGCAGCAGTCCCAAAAATGTTTATTATCCAAAGGAGCGTCCAACAACTTAGCCTTAATGTCTTCAGGCAAAGACTTGAGATGAAGCCAAGAAGAAAGGATCATGACAGAGCTAAAAGCTGCAGCCCTGGAAGTGGCATCAGCAGCATCATAAGAAGCAGAACCTAAAATATATAAGACAGAAGATTTGCCTTCAGAATCAGGGAGGTCAGAAATAACCTGAGAAGCCTGAGCAGTCAAGGACAGAGCATACCCGGTCATGTGAATCTGGCAATTAATAGCCCTAAACGCCAAAGTAGAAGCAGTGTAAACATTCTTATCAGTCCTCTCCATTGCCCTACTATCCTTATCAGAAGGCAAAAGTTGTAAGAGGGCAAGAGCTTGGAATGTTTGTCTGAAGAGACTGACACCACAGCAGGATCAGCAGAAGGACACGTAAATAAAAATAGACAATCTTCAGGGACCTTATAGAACCTATCAGTTTTTTTAGGAACAAGAGGCTGAAAATCTGGAGACTTTGAAGCAGCTATGAAAGTATCTAACAAGACAGCCAACACAGGAGGAAATGCCAATGGTTTAAGAGGATTCCCCTGAAGCAGCTCATAATATCTCATCTGAGTACCAGACACTTGAGAAGAATCCCACTTAATGTATTCCATCATCCTAGCAATTTTGTCCCCAAAGGACAATTCCTCAAAGGGAGACTCAGGACTTATAGACTCCTCCTCATTAGAACCATAAGTTGAAGGTGAAGGCATCTGTGAAAAATAGGACAAGGACCCATCAACAGACTCCGAATCCTCATCCAAGGAATCTAGTTCCCTAGGCCATTTAGAAGGGGTAGAGGTCCAAGGAGGAGAAGGCACCCAAACCCCTTGAGGAGGGTTCAGGGCCATTAAGGCAGAAAACAAGCCCTGTATAAACTCTTGCCATTCCCTTTGAGGATCCTTAGGATGGGCCAAAACATGCTTTGTTTTTTGTCTTTTCTTGGAAGAGACATCAGTCCTAACAAATACCAGAGGTTCTAACCCTTGGTGAGATCCAATAAGAGTACCCTGAACCTCCTCCCTGACCAATATCTGCAGAATCCCTCTAAGACCCTCCAAAATAATTAACCACAATTCCCCCTCAATGTCCAGAGCAGACACCTGCAAAGCCTCAGAGGATGTGCAAAAAACATGGATCCATGCTGGCCTCCACCTGGGTCACAGCAGAGGAGTCTGATGTAGACGTCAAACAGCCTATAGCGCTATTACCTGCTTCTAGATGAATTTCCAGTGGAGGCTGGACAGCTAAAGAATCCATCCAAGACTTCTTGGCCTTCTTCTTACCTAGCGTGAGAATCTCAGGGTTAATGGATTCCAGCATGTTACCCTGGACTAACCATTTAAGGCATTAGTTTTCAAGATAAATGGCCAGGAATACAAACAGCTTCCGAGTGTCTTAAGCATAAACGCCTTACAGATACTACAAGAGATATGGATGTGGGAAGCACTCAAACAAAACAGATGCTGTTTGTCACAATCCTTAAGGGCAATCTGCCTCCCACACTGATATTTTCTCTTCTTGGATGACAAGTAATATAAATCCAAGTCCCTCTCCACCAAAGGCAAGCGTCCTGTCTGGTGGACCTCAGCCATTAACAAATTGTATAACAAAAGAAGGAAGCTACTGCACGTCAGAGCAAAATCCCATGAAGGGAAGACATCTGTGATCAACATTAGCAGAAAACTACGTTCTCTCATAAAAACATCCAAGGCCAACTTTGAGAGAAAAATCGCTAAGGACACTAAAGATAACCACAAAGCCTTCTTCAGCTATGTTAGAAACCTGGGTGGAAACCCTCAGATATGCTCAGAGTTGGTTCAAAACAACAAAAAATACACTGAACCCACAGATATTGCCAACATTCTGGCTGACAGGTTCAGTGCAAATTTCTCCCCTCCCTCACCCCCAAAAGAAGAAATACTTATCCCAGCTGAATGTAATCTCCCTGTCATCTCAGATGTCCAAGTGAGAACCGCCCTAAACAAAGCTAAAAACACAGCATCAATGGGGCCTGACGGTATCCCGGGTTGCGTGTTACGTGAACTCCAAGAGGAGCTAAACCCACACATAAAAATGCTATTTAACCTTAGCCTTACTTCGGGATATGTACCTGAACACTGGCGTACAGCAACAGTGGTCCCACTCCACAAAGGGGGTGCCTCTACAGACCCTGGAAACTACCCCCCCATAAGCTTAACCAGCCTGGTCTACAAAGCTATGGAAAGAATCATTATGGAACTCATAAACAGAGACATAGGGGACCTACAGACACTTGACCCCACCCAGTTTGGCTTTGTAAAGGGCAGATCCTGCCTTTTGAACCTGGTTGACTTTTTCGAAACCATCACTACAGCCATTGATGAGGGCAAAGCAGTCCATACAGCCTACCTGGACTTGGCTAAGGCCTTCGACACAATACCCCACTCAGGCATCATAGATAAGCTCAACAGCTTAAACGTAAACCCTTATGTCACTAGATGGGTTGCAAACTGGCCAAAGGACAGAACCCATAAAGTTAAAATCGCTGGAGCAATGTCAGACTCAAAGCCAGTCACAAGTGATGTCCCACAGGGATCTGTCCTGGGACCCCTCTTGTTCGGCATTTATTTCTCAGATGTTAAAGCAAACATGGGAGGGCTGTGGCTGACAAAGTTCGCAGATGACTGCAAACTAGGCGCCATAGTCGATACACCAGCAGACACATACATCCTACAAAAAGGCCTCACAGAAACGGACAACTGGTGCCGGAGTCACGGCCTTAAACTAAATGCCAAAAAATGTATAGTCGTCCCCTTTGGGAAAAACAAAGTACCCACAAATTATCACATAGACAGCAACCCACTGAGTACGGAAAAAGTAATCAGAGACCTAGGGACCCAAATCGACAGCAACCTCTCATTTGACACCCACGTCGCCAAAGTGGTCAGAAAAACATTCTGCCTTGCACACCTCATCATGAAGGGATTCACATCCAGATCCAAGGATGTCATTGTACCCCTATACTCCTCCCTCATCAGACCCATGATTGAGTACAATGCCCCATTTGGTATGTACCTCACCCGGCATTTGCAACAGCTGGAGAGACCACAAAAGTACCTCACCAAGAGGATCAAGGGTCTCCAACATATGTCTTATTCTGCCAGACTAAAGAAACTTCAGCTCTATTCAGTAGCATACCGCCTGCTCAGAGGTGATCTCTGCCTGACGTACAAGGCCATGTCCAATCAGGATCTGATGGACATGCTCCACCTCAAAAAATTCAAATCCATCAGGACCACAAGAGCTAAAGACTTAAACCTAGGCACAAGTATGAATAGGACATGCTGGAGGGATAGATTCATAACCTAGAGGCTTCCAATGTTTTGGAACAAGATCCCAGTTCGTATTAGGCAGAGCCCCTCACTGACTCTCTTCAAGAGAAATCTTGATGAGTGGATGGGAGATCGTAAGTTTACCCCAGGGGTCACATCTGTGTCACTGCTAGACAGGGGCACAGTAAACTAATTCTATTATATAAGGGGACCTTCATTGTGTCACTACTAGACAGAGGCACAGTATTCTAAATTTATTCTGTACATTTTTTGTACCATTTCATGGGGTGGCAAAAGCCACATCACTATGGCTAGGCTTACAAATGCCCCAGGGCAGATAGCCTAGTACTATACTATGAAACTATGAACCGTAGGTAAGCAAAATAAAATAAAAAAACAAAGAAAATAAAAAAAAATAACCCCGATGGTGCACTTATCTGACATCTAGGTATTCAGCACAGCAACTAGGTGTTTAGACCAACGAGCAGTAATGTTCTTCAGAAGGTCTGGGTAACTGCACCCCTAAATCACTTTTATGCCCTACATCCTATGCAGGGAGCATACGTGTGACATGCAGCATATACAAGATCAAAATGCTTTGGTATATTGACCAAACGTTGGGCTGCCCTGGGTGAGAAAACCCTATGGGTGGCCTAATGGTTAGGATGTTTGCCTTGCAAACACCAGGTGCAGGGTTTGAGTCTCACAAGGGACAATTGGCTAGGCTTAAAATGGCTCACAAGGGCAGTTAGCGTAGTACTAATCTATGAACCTATGAACCTACTGCAACAGTGATATAGAAGGACATGTAAGGTGGACAAAATTGTGGTATGACCAGTACTTCTATACTGTACAGAAACCTGGACAGTGAAGGCAGAACAGCTAAGGAAGCTAGAGGTGTTGTAGAATAAGTGTCTGAGTTGGGTGGTGGCATACACACTGTGGGACAGATGAAGAAGTTAAGACATCATAGCAGAAGCCAAAGTAGCTTTAATTGCAGAGAATGTCAAAGAGAACAGAATAAGGTGGTTTGGGCACGTGCATGAAAGCTGAAGAAACTCTAGTGAAGAAGATTTGGGACAGTCAGAAAGAAAGCAAGAGAAAATTATGACATTCAACAAAGAGATGGATGGAGAAGACCTGAGATAGACATATTTGTTGAAGAAGATAGGACAGTGGCATGAATCGAGAGAGAGAGAGAGAGAGATGGACAAGTTGATGCATTACCCTAAGCCCATGTAGAAAATGGGAAAAGGGGGGTTGCTGACGATATTGATGATATTTGAAATGATTAACAATACAAAACATCAAAACACAGTAATAAAAAAATCCACTCCTACTACCAAAACCATATATAACAACATACAGAGTGACTACCAACTCCTGAAACAAAACAAAACAAAATTAAAACGTTCCACGTCTCACAGTATTATGTTTGTACACTCCATTTTTAAAAATTCCAAATAAGAAAGAGAAATATTTCTTCTACAAATGTCATTTAAACCAAGCAGGCATGTTATTGTCCAACTGTTTGCCCTGTAGGTATTTCTGTGACTCTTTTATACATGCCAGCATAAGAGCTGCACAGATTCTGCCATGACCATATTTCACAAACAGTAACAGTCACTTTTTTCCCCAGCATGGTTATTATCTAAATGTAAATGAATTCACTTCTTCACTGTCTTCTCATTCCCTCTGAACTGTAGGAATACTCTTGCCTTTATCTGTTTTCCACCATGGCTAATACGTAAGAGCCCTGGAGTCTTTGAATCTCCTTTCCCAGTTCTCCAGAAAATCAAGTACTAGGGTGCGTATATACACGCACACACACACACACACACACACACACACACACACACACACACACACTCAAGCATACATATATATGTATACACACACACACACACATATATATATATATATCTATCTATCTATATATATATATATATATATATATATATATATGTATATATATATATATATATATATATATATATATATATATATATATATATATTTATGCACACAAAACTCTCTTATTCTCTCATGTCTGTGGAGCAACTGTTTGAAGAGTTCAGACCCACTAGACCAAGACTTGAAACATGGAGACTGAATGGCTGAAAAAACAGACTTACATATGTTAAGACCGAGATCGACATTTTTCAGGACATTTCTTGTACTCCAAGGTATGGTATTCTCAGAGTTGGTGTGCGTGTGTGTGTGTGTGTGTGTGTGTGTGTGTGTGTGTGTGTGTGTGTGTGTGTGTGTGTGTGTGTGTGCATACATATGTATGGGTCTATTTCATAAGACTGAAAAAGCAAAAGACTGAATCCCAAAAGACTTCGGAATCCCAAAAGACTTGTTCTTCTTTCGGCTTTTCCCGGTTAGGGGTCGCCACAGCGGATCACCTGTCCCCTCATGATTGGCAGTGGAGTTTTATGGTGTCGAGTTGCCAGCCCCAAAGACTAAAAATTAAAAATACTGAATAATGGAATTTGCCTCTTCACCACTGTTGTGCGAGCTTGGAGTTGGTATATATAGTTAGCAGGGGGGGTGGAGGGTGCAGCCCCCCCCCCACATATGGGGTGCAAGAGGGCTTGACCCCTGCATTACAAATGTGTTCAGTGTTTTGAATTTTCAGTCTTTTGGGTTTCAGTCTTTTAGCTTTTCAGTCTTCTGAAGTAGGCCCCTTATATATATTTGTGTGTAGTGTATACATATGTATATGTATACATATACATATATATATATATATATATATATATATATATATATATATATATATATATTTGGGATTGTTGGGGGTGCAAGGTTGCATTTCCCCCTGCAAAAAAAGAAGTTTAAAGGAGAAGAATGATGTTCTACATTTATTCTTCTTCTGTGGTTCTGGTCTTTCTTTTTCCTGTTTGAGTGCCAACATTTAAATAGGGAGCCATGTATAGGAGCACTGTTTTCTATAGCTTTCAACTCTTCCTGATTTTGCCTTATTATTTTGACCTGTCTGTTTGAAAATTTTAGATTTTCTAGTAAATTGTAAATCACTTCCTTCTTGGTCAAAATCCAACAATCTGATTATGACCTTCTACCTTAAAACCACTTTTTATCGGGTCATAGGAGGTTACTGTGCTATTAGCCCTGAGGTCTTTATAAGCCAAGCCAAGTGTTTAGCCCATGTTTAGACAAATCGACACCCGATGCCCCTGTCCAGAAGGGACACGGGTGGAATCTCAGTGGTATATTTTCTGTTTCCCATCCAGTTATCCAGGTTGTGCTTAAAAAGGAGTAAAGAGGTACTCTGCTTGATGCGGAGAGGGAGTGTATTCCATAGATGGGGGAGTCTCTGGGACACAAATCTGTCCTGCTAACAAGTCTTCTTATTGTCACAGACCAGGTTGAGGCCCTGCATGTGGGTTACTTTAGTGGAGCTTGACTTGCGGATATGCAGCAGTCCCATCAAGGTTGGGTCCATGATCGCCTTGTATGCCAGACAGAGGTCACCAGTCTGTAGGAAACTGAGTGGAGGGATAGGGCTTTTAGCCTATCTGTGTATGGTGGGCCCTGGATTCTCCTGGTGAGGAACCTCTGTGGTCTCTTCAGCTGCTGCATGTGCTTTGCTAGGTACATGCCAAAAGGGGCGTTGTACTCAATAATGGGCCTTATAAAGGAAGAATACAGGGATGTTATGACCTCCTTCTCCCTGAATTAGATACCCATACTTATGAGGTGGGTCATGTAGAAGGCTTTTCATACATCGGAAGCAACATGGTGGTCAAAAGTCAGGTTGCTATCAATCTGGGTGCTCAAATCCCTCATGACTGATTGAGTGGTTAGGACGTTGTTATTAATGTAATAGACAATAAAATCCACGAACTTCAGGCTCCTTCTTTACTTTGAAAACTTTAATTTTAGATTTAACTTTAAAACTTTAAATTGTAATCAGATGGATCTAAAATTTTTAGTGTTAGACCAAGTGAAGAGTAACCCAAGAGGTGGAGATTGGGAATCTTCCCTAGAATACAAAGAACTTCTTTGGCAGTTAACATTGGATGCCTCAAGACCCCCTGGCTTGAATGATGCTATAAGTCTGAGTAGTGCACTTAAACTCAGAAGGGCAAAATTATAACATAAGCATACTATAAGACTATTCAAAGAACATTCTAGGTGGAGATTTTTACCACAATAATTTTTTACATTTAGTTGTATATAACCTACAAATAAGTTTTTACATGCAAGTATTTTAATAAGAAGAGTGAGGTTATGGCTATCAAACACTGTAAGATCCGGCACACATACTTGGTACAAGATGTTGACATTATAATTACAACTCTAATTATAATGTTTATTTGTTCACATTTTGGATTTGCACATGAATTACTTCTAACATATATTTTTAACATGTATTTTGATGCATACTTTTAATGTATTTTGAATATGTATTTCTTTGACATGCATTTTTATACGCATTTTTAACAGGTATTTGCTAAGCGTATTGATAATGGATATTTTTAATCCTTATTTATGGCATGTATTTTCAATATGTATTTTAACAGGGCTGTTGAGACAGAGTTTTTAAGTATTTAAAACAGCCAATATATTTATTTATACATTTAATATATTTATTTTATTTGTATCATTACATTTTAAATGTTTTAAATATTTTTATACATTTGTTATATGAGATGAAATTTTACTGCAACGTAATAATTTGATGGCAGGTTTACACATTATTATACTTAAAATGCAAATATGCAAACAACTTAAAGGTTTTCTAACCATTTAACACCATAAACTAAACTATTGTTATATTGAAACTAAAAACTGTATGTTGCTAGTAGTTCTTTACTCAGGTATTCAACATAATCAGCACACAGGAGATTTTTAAAAAGTATTTTTTCTGGAAACAAAGAGTTAACTAACTGTGACAATTAAATAATTAAATGTTTAGTTGATCACATGATTGCACATAACATTCCTGTATAAAAGGTCAAAGAAAATGGCTTATAACTTGTCTTGAAAAAGCCTGGGTGAAAGCGCTTGATTTATTGTGGTTTTACTTGTTCTTTGCTGTTTTAAAGTTAAATCTAAAATTAAAGTTTTCAAAGTAAAGAAGGAGCCTGAAGTTCGTGGATTTTATTGTCTATTACCAGTTGGTTTTCTTGGTGCTTTGCACTTGAACTTTGTCACGTTGTTATTAATGTGATAATTTGTGGGGACATCTCTTTCCCCAAAGGGGATGATGATGCATTTTTTGGTATTCAGCTTGAGGCCATGTTTCAGGCACCAGTCATTTGACTGAGTAAGACCCTCTTGGAGGATGTACACATCACTAGAGGAATTGTTGACAGCACCTAGCTTGCAGCCATCTGCAAACTTGGTCAGCCATAAACCACTGGTTTTGGCCTGTACCTCAAAAAAGTATATCCCAAGTAACAGAGGCCCCAAGACTGTACGCCACTTGTTACGGGTCTACTGCTTCAGGTGGTTTCCCCTATATTGACTACGTGGGTTCTATCAGTGAGCCAGTCTGCTACCCATCTGGTAACATATGAATTGATGCCTAGCTGAGAGAGTTTATCTGTTATGCCCGAGTGTGGAGTAATGTCAAAGGCGTTGGCCAGGTCAAGGTAGGTGGTGTGCACTGTCTTCCCCTTGTCCATGGCTTCGGTGGCTGTCTCAATGAAGTTGACCAAATTTAGCAGACACGACCTCCCCTTGATGAAGCCAAACTTTGTGGGATCAAGTGTTTGGAGGTTGCCAATGTCCTTGTTAATGAGGTCCATGATAATCCATTCAATGGCCTTGCAGATCAGGCTAGTTAGGCTGATGGGTCTATAATTTCCTGGATTGGTGAATGCTTCACATTTGTGTAAAGGGATAACAGTGGCTGTCCTCCACTCATTTGGGAAGAATCCAGTACTCAGGCTTTGGTTGAATAGAGTACCTAATGGTGCTACAAGTTCCTGCCTGAGTTCATGTAGGATGCAGCCTGGGCATACTTCTCAACCTCTTAGAACAAGAAATCTGGACAAAGCCATAAATAAAAGTGGGTCAAAGCCCCCAAAATAGGGATAGTTTTTAAATATTGGTCTTACAAACTTACAAAGTTGATAGAATCACAGGTTTTGCATTAGCATGAATTTTCTGAAGGGCATGAAGTCTGAAACTCAAATGTCTGTCATTATTTTCTAACTTCAGTCTTTAATGGTTTGCCACTAATTTGCCAGAAAAACACAATTTTATGAAAAAACGACCAAAAATATGAGGCAAAAATCTGGACATTCTGCAAAAATCTGTACATTTGAGAGGTATGAGCCTAGGATGTTATCGGATCCCACGGAGGCTGTATTTTTTGCCTTTGAGAGAGCAGTGATGACCTGCTCCCTAGATATAAGGGGAAGGGGGCAGGTACTGGGGATGTCCTGATTTACTGATGGGGGGACAAAGGGGTAAAGTTTTCGCTGAATCTGTCAGCCAGCAAGTTTGCTATATCTATTGCATTTGTATGCATTTGCCTTATCTGCAAAGCCATGGAGAGGATCATAATGGATCTCATAAATAAAGACATAGGGAATTTGCAGACTTTAGATCCAACCCAGTTTGGCTTTGTCAAAGGCCGATCTTGCCTTTTAAACTTGGTTGACTTTTTCGAAACAGTCACCAAGGCCATTGACGAGGGAAAGGCAGTCCATACAACCTACCTAGACCTGGCGAAGGCTTTCGATACAATACCTCACTCGGGTATCATTGAAAAACTCATCAACTTAAATGTAAACCCATACATTACAAGATGGGTTGCAAACTGGCTGAGTGACAGAACCCACAGGGTCAGAGTTGCTGGCGCCATGTCAGACTCAAAGCCTGTCACAAGTGGTGTCCCACAGGGCTCAGTCCTGGGCCCACTCTTGTTTGGCATCTACTTTTCTGAAGTACAAGCAAACACAGGAGGGTTATGGCTGACAAAGTTTGCAGATGACTGCAAACTGGGCCATAGTTGAAAACACATCCGACACAGATATCCTTCAGAAGGGTCTCACAGAAACGGATAACTGGTGCCAGAGCCATGGCCTTAAGTTAAATGCCAAGAAATGCATAGTCATACCCTTCGGGAAAAATAAGGTTACCCCTAGCTACCATATAGGTGGCAATCCCTGAACACAGAAGAAGTTATTAGGGACCTGGGAACCCAGGTTGACAGTAGCCTTTCATTCGACACTCATATTGCTAAAGTAGTTAGGAAGACCTTCTACATTGCCCACCTTATCATGAAGGGATTCACATCTAGATCAAGGGAAGTCATAGTCTCCCTATACTCATCACTCATCAGACCAATGATCGAGTACAATGCCCCATTCGGAATGTATCTGATCCGACACTTGCAGCAGCTGGAGAGGCCACAAAAGTTCCTCACCAAAAGGATAAAGGGTCTCAAAAATCTGTCTTATGCTGCCCGACTGAAAGAACTCCAGTTATATTCAGTTGCTTACCGCTTGCTCAGAGGTGACCTATGCCTGACATACAAGGCCATGTCAAACCCAGATTTGATGAACATGCTTCATCTCAAAAAATCTAGATCCATCACAGCCACAAGGGCGGGAGACTTAAACCTCGACACGGTTATTAATAGGACGTGCTGGAGGGATAGATTCATCACCCAAAGACTCCCTATGCTGTGGAACAAAATCCCAGTTTATGTGAGGCAGAGCACCTCGCTGGCCTTGTTCAAGAGGAATCTTGACCAATGGATGGGAGATCGCAGATACACCCCAGGGGTTACCTCAGTGTCACTGCTCGACAGAGGCACAGCTAAATAATGGGCATAGTTTCTCCAAACTAAAGGGGTGGCGTAAGCCACAAAACTACGGGCTAGGCTTATAAATGCCCTCGGGCAGATAGCCTAGTATGAACCTATGAACCTATGAACCTATATGTGGTGTTCTTGACCACCAGTTCTGAACAGATCTTGGTGCTTCCTTTGAGGTTGCAGACATATGTGAAGAAGGCCTTATGATTGTCTCTAGTAGATGTGGCCAATCTGGACTCAGAGTTAGCTTTGGAGGATTTCACTAGTGCTCTTATTTGTTTGTTCGGGCTAAGGAAACATTGCTTCCAGTTGGGCACCTGCTCCTTCTTGGCCTTGGACAGCCATTTTTTTCTTTTGTTGTAGAGTGTATTTATTGCAGATGTCCACCAGACAGGTTTACTCTTCCTTGCGGAGGATGATTTAGTCCTGTTGGGTAATCCTGATTCCATGCATCTATATAAATGCTCGTTTAGTGCTTTGGTGTAGTTTTGGATATTAGTGCTAGTTCCTACATAGGTTCATAGGTGTGTACTATGCTAATGGCCCTGAAGCCTTTGCAAGCCTAGCCCAAAAAAATTCCCCAGGCACCATGCCACCTGATGTTAGTTCACAGTGTCCCTATCCAGTAGGGCAACTGGAGTGATTCCTGGGGTGAACTTTCTGTTACCCATCTGCTCATCAAGATTTCTCTTGAAGAGGGCCAGCAAGGGTCTCTGCTTGACATGATAGGGAAGCTTATTCCAGAGCATGGGCAGTCTTTGGGAGATGAACCTGTCCCTCCAGCATGTTCTGTTAATTGTGGTTATGAGGTTGTGATCTCTGGAGCATGTGGTGTGGGGTATTGGGATTTCTTTAGGTGTAGCATTTCAAGTAGGGCTGGGTCGGACATGGCTTTGTAAGTCAAGCACAGATCACCTCTAAGTAGATGATAAGAGACTGAGAACAGCTGAAGCTTCTTGAGTCTGTTCATGTAGGACATGTGTTTAAGGTCTAGGATCCTTTATGTGAGGTAATTTTGTGGCCTCTCCAGCTGTTGTAGGTGTCTGGTCAGGTACATGCCAAACGGGGTGTTATATTGATGATTGGAGTAGAGAGGGATGATGACCTCATTCTTCCTGGATGCAAAACCTTTGGTTATAAGATGTGCCACTTAGAAGGACTTTCTGACCACAGTGGCAATGTGGTGGTCGAAGGTGATGTGTCTCTTGACCTGAGTGCCCAGATCTGTTATGGCCCCTTCAGTGTTCAGTGGGCTCCCATCAACGTGGTAATTCATGGGGACTGAGTTTTTTCCAAAGGGGATGATAACACATTTTTTGGCATTAAGCTTCAGACCATGGTTCCGAGGCCCTTTTGTAGGATGTCTGCATCAATTGGGGAGTTGATAATGACTCCTAACTTGCACTCATCAGTGAACTTGGTCAGCCAAAGTCCTTGTGTGTTGGCCTGGACTTATGAGAAGTAGATGCCAAACAGGAGAGTGCTCAGGACCGAGCCCTGTGGGACCCCACTCATGACTGGTTGACAGTCTGACTTGGAATCCACAACTTTCACTCTGTGGGTCCTGTCTGTGAGCCAGTTTGCACCCCACCTAGTGATGTATGGGTTGATGCCTAGTTTGGTGAGTTTATCAATGATGCCTGAGTTGGGAATGGTATCAAAGGCCTTGGCCAGGTCGAGGTAGGCTGTATGCACTGCCTTACCCTCATCCACAGCCTTGGTGACTGCGTCAAAGAAGTCAGACAGGTTCAGCAGGCAGGATCTCCCCTTGACAAAGCCAAACTGTGTGAGGTCATGAGTTTGGAGATTGCCTATATCTTTGTTAAGCAGGTCCATGATGATGAGCTCCATAGCTTTGCATACCAGACTCAGCAGGCTAATAGGGCAATAGTTTTCAGGGTCTGTAGTTGCTTCCCCTTTATGGAGCGGGATGACTGTAGCAGTGCACCATTCATTAGGGACATAGCCTGAGGTAAGGCTGTGATTGAAGAGGGCACACAGATGTGGTGCCAGTTCATTTTGTAGCTCATGTAGGATGCAGCCAGGGATATTATCAGGTCCCATGGACGCTGTATTCTTGGCTTTGGACAAAGTAGCTTTTACCTGTGCTGCAGAAATATCGGCTACTAGACTTTCTTCTGGTATTGTGATAGGGCCCTTGGAGGAGGGGGGTAAAGTTGACACTGAATCTGCCAGCCAGTATGTTGCCCATATCTGTTGGCTCAGTATAGAAGGTGCCATTGTGCAATAACTCAGAGCAAATCTGGGTATTGCCTTGGAGGTTTTTGATATAGCTATAGAAGGCTTTGTGGGGTTTTTTTTTTAGTCTCAAATGCAATTCTGCTGTCATAGCCGGCTTTAGAGGATTTGATAACGGATCTCAGCTTTTTTTTTGAAACTGATAAGGGAGGTTTTCCAGTCTTGTGACTTCATTTCTTTCTGCAACAGTATCTTCCTTCTGTTGTAGAGTTTATTGATGGATGGGGCCAGCAGATTGGCTTCCTTTTTTTGGAGGAGAGTGTCTTAGTTCTATTTGGTATGGCAAGGTCCATGCATTTGTGTACATGCTCGTACAGTGCATTGGTGTATGATTCAGCAGTCATGCAGCTATTTTCTATTGGCATGGGTGCCGAGAAGTTAGCCACCTCTGGTTTTAGGAGCCCAAAGTTGTCTTTAGAGAAGTTTTTCAGGGTGGTCACCTTAGGGAGGGGTGTAGGTGAAGTGGAGATTTCCATGGTGATCAGTTTGAGGTCGGATTTAACCAGGGATGAATTGACTATAGGTGTGGAGCAACGGTCTCCCATGTAGGTGATATCCAGGTTGAGGATGTTGCTTCCTCTAGTGGAGGTCAGAATGAGCTAGTCCAGGGCATTGGAATTGATAAATTCCAGAAAGCATTGGGCCTGTACATTGGTACTTGAATAGTTTTCCCAGTTGATAGAAGGGTAGTTGAAGTCACCCAGTATGAGAATATTGGGTTGGACCTTGATAGATTCCAGGGTGCTTAGGAACTTGAAGTGAGAGTCTAGGGACATTTTTGGGGTTCTATAGCAGGCTATGACTTGTATCACCATCTTACCCAGTGTTAGTTGTACCTGAAGTATCTTGGATGCATTATGCTGGGCTACCAGTCTAGGGATGTGTGTATCCTTTAAGAATATGGAGACACCACCACCTTTGGAGCTTCCAGCTGTATTCTTGGATTGAAAGGTATGGAATGGGTTGTAGCTTGGGAGCGCAGTGGTGCTTTCTGACTCTTTAAACCAGGTCTCCATTACAGCACAGATGTCAGCATTCTCCATTTTGAGGAGAGCTTCGAGCGAGTGCATCTTGCAATTTAGACTTCTAGCACTGAGCAGCATAACCCTCAGATTGCATTTGTTTGTAGCTGTTATAGTGGAATTTTGATCTTTGGAACACTGCCTAAAAAAGGCACTATAGGGTTGGCAAGAGCCTTAGCCAGTACCCAGAATCCCAGGGGTGACAGATGCAAGACAGCTCTGGCAAAGCTTCGAGGTCTGTTGATCATCTAGTCCCAGGCAGACAGATACTGGATCCCCTTAGAATGACACCAGAAACTTAGCCAGTTGGTGAAGTTAATCATTTTTTGTTTGTACTGCGGTATCATTCTGGATGACGGTAGGATACTGCTCAGAGCTAGTGTCATACCTGCCACATAATCCGAAAGCTCCACCATGTCTCTTTTCATGTAGTCCAGAGAGGTGCATATCAGGTCATTCACACCCACATGGACAATGACAGAGTCATATTTGTACTTGTGGAGTGACCTGAGTGCATGTATTGTGTGGTTATCCTGGCACCTGATAGACAACTGACTGTCACCTTCTCCATGTTCAGCATAGTGAGTGGGACATCAGTGTTCCTCACAATTGAGTCTCATATGATTAGTACATTGGGCAAAGTGTTTTGCCTTAAGGGCTTAGGTTGAGGGGCATACTGTGGTGATGAGCTATGTGTTCTGGGGTTGATGTGTTGTGGTGGTCAAGTACATTTCTGTCTTGGGGATATCTGTTTTTTGGGTACATTTTTATTGAGAGTCTCTGCGAAGGTGGGTGTATGGTTTGTGTTTCTATGTGTGGGCTGTGATGGTTGGTGTTTTGGAGGGCTGTGTGTTCTATGTAGTGAGTTGCAGGTGATGAACTTCTCTTGACCAGCTAGTCCAGTCTTGGATGGAGCATGCACTGCCTCCAGTTTTGTGATATAAGTGCATCTCTCACATGTATGAGTGTTGGGAGGTAAGAGGAGAGGGTTGTCTGTGTACATTAGACAGTTGCCATACTCTTTCAGAATGCCCAAGTGCACCAGGTTAGCAGGGAAAAGCACAGGAAATTGCACTACAATCATACTAGGAGGGGTGGTCATAACTAATAAGTACTGGTGCTGTTACTGCATAGGAACAGCTAGTGCTGATAGCACCTAGGTGTGCTACAATAAATGCTACAAAACCTGTTAAAGTGCTAGCCTATTAAGCTAAATGAAGTGCAAGAAGTAAAAGAACAATCACGTTCTAAGGGAAAAATTAAAGAACAGACTTTCTGGCACCGGTAATAGTTTACCTCAGCTGAGTGCCACTGTGCGGTGCACAAACTTGTGCAAACATGGTCTTTTAAACCAGAAAGTTGAAAGGGATGGAAAAACTGCCCAAACGGCCAATAAACTACAATTTCTGGACCAGAAACCACTCCTGTTGTGGCAGATTGGCTACCTAGTGCTTACCACTCCCACTGATATGCTAGAAGGCTTCCCTCCAACACAGAAAGGTCTGGGGAGGCTCAGAAACATACAAAACAATCCTGGATACAGCAAATCTGTATCTGGAATAGACTACCTAAAAGGTGGGAAACAAGCTTATAATTTTTGTGTTTGTTTTTATGCAGAAAAGCAGTTAAAGCAGTAGTAAAAACACTTTAAATGCAGTACAAGCTAGCACACTTGAGTGTGTAGCAACATTAAGGCAAATACAGTTTAAAAAATGCAGATAAATTAAAAAGGACAAAAAACAAGTGCAGAGAGCAGTAAATTATGAAAAGATCAAAATGGAGGCACTTAGAGTATGTCTTTCTCCTTCCTGTTGCTCTTGTAGTCTGCAGGATGCCAAAACTGGATCCGCGGAGCTTATACAAGTGCAAACCCGCGCAAACAGGTTCCTATTACATGATCAAAGAAGCATTCTGTGGAATGCATCTTGATCGAACGTAAAAGAACGAAAAGGCAAAATAGTGAAGCGGCTTTTAAGCAAATTCTTTCCCTGGCACTGTAGTGCAACCTCAGAGTTGGTATATTTAAGTAGGGGGGTATGGGGGGTGAAGCACCCCACTTTATGTAATGTTTTAAAGTTTTTTTTTTTTTTTGGAGCAGAGTTGTTCTGAGGTTTCGATATTGTAAGCTTTCGCTTACAGGGTCGATTAATCATCGTTCGCTTTTTTAAGCATTCAGTTATGTAATATAGACCACGCGCAAACATGGGCTTTTAAACCAGAAAGTTGAAAGAGATGGAAGAATTGTTCAAACCGCCAATAAACTACAATTCCTGGGCCAGAAACCACTCTTCCTGTGATAGATAGGCTACCTAGTGTTTACCACTCCCACTGATAAGCTAGAAGGCTTCCCTTCAGCACAGAAAGGTCTGAGAGTCGCAGAAACTTACAAAACAGTCCTGAATACAGCAAATCTGTATCTGGACTAGACTAGTTACTGGAAAGGTGGGAAACAAGCTTAGAACTTTTTTTTTTTTTTTTTTTTTTGCAGAAAAGCAGTTAAACAGTAGCAAAAACAGCTTAAATGCAGTACAAGTTAGCACACTTGAGTGTCTAGGAATATTAAGTCAAATGCAGTTTAATTAAATGCAGCTAAATTAAAAATGACAAAAGAGGGAGGGGGCTGTGAAGCTGTTTATACCATCCCACAGGAAGCTGTAATCAGCTTTGGAAAAGTATTTTTGTCTGATCTTAGCTAGAGGGGGTTGGGGGATATGATGACTTCAAAAGTGACCGCTTTGTGGTCGGATCTTACCAGGGAGGATGACACTATACTATAACATACTGTATATTTGATCTGTGACACTCCTCCCAGTCTAGTGTCATTAGTTCACTCAATCTAATAGAGAACATCTGTGAAGGCCAACCCACTCAGATTCTTAACGTTGAATTAACTTCTGTTCCAGCTTTCTCCATTTCCACTTTACTGGAAAAAAAAATTCTAAGCTTGCTTCCCCCCTTACCTGTGGCAGGTCTTGTCCAGGTACGGATTTGCTGTGTCCAGGACTGTTTGTGAGCTCCTAAGCCCCCCCCCCCCAACTTAACTGGGGTTAAACTATTTCTGGCGCCATAAAGTCTGTTCTTCAAAATTTCCCTTGCAACTAGCCAGCTTTTTAGTTTTAGCACTCATCTGTTTCTTTGAGCTCAGCACTTGTTCAAAACTCATTGTAAGCACTAAATAAGTTAGAAATTACTACAGCATTCAACTTTCCTCACTTGTCTAGAGGAAAACAGTTTTTAGTACTTAATAAATCAGCACCTATTCAGGCATGTCTAAAGGTCAGCTCCCGGTGTTTTCTCCTGTCTACCTGATGAATCTGGGCATCTTGGGACAATGCAGCAATTGCCTCATGTACACAGACAACCCTCTCCTCCTACCACCCAACACTACAACCTGTGACAGATGCACTTATATAGCCAAACTGGAAGCAAAGCTCTCTTCACCAAAGACTGGCCTAGACAGTCAAGAGGAGAAGGTAAACACTTGCACCGCACCACACTCATCACATAGTCCCTCAAAACCTACACCACCAAAACACACACACACAAGCACAAAACACACACCTACATTCATGGAGGCTCTCAGTACAAATCTTCCCAAACAACAGAGACCTCCAAAGCAGAAATGCAAGCCACCTCCACCCCCCCAACACAACCTAAATGACACATAGCCCACATACTCAGTGTGCCACTCAACTACAGCCCATAACGCATAACGTACCCAACACTCTAGTCATAGGTGACTCTATAGTCAGGCACACTGATGTTCCACTCACCAGGCTAAACAAGAAAAAAGTTACTGTCAGCTGCCTGTCAGGTGCCAGGATCCACCACATAATGCACGCACTCAGATCACTCCACAACAAGTACAAATATGATTGTGTCATTGTCCATGTTGGTGTGAATGACCTGAGACGTACCTCCCTGGACTACATGAAAAGAGACATAGAGGAGCTCTCCGATCTTGTAGCCCAGGCAGGTATGACCCTAGCCCTGAGTAGCCTCCTGCCAGCACCCAGAAGTATACCACAGTACAAGGACAAAATGACTGGCTTTAACAAATGGCTAAGCTTCTGGTGTCATTTTAAGGGAATCCAGTATCTGTCTGCCTGGGATGACATGATCAACAGACCACACTGCTTTGCTAGAGATGGCCTGCACCTGTCGCTCTTGGGATTCCAGATACTGGCAAAGGCTTTTGCCACCCCTATAGTGCCTTTTTTAGGCAAGATTCAAATCACAAATTCACCACCGTAACAGGTACAAGCAAGTAAAATCTAAGGGTAATGCTACTCAATGCTAGAATTCTAAACCTCAAAATGCACTCACTCGAGGTACTCCTTAAAATGGAGAACACTGACATCTGTGCAGTGACAGAGACCTGGTTTAAAGTTCCAGAGAGAAACCCTGCATTACCAGGCTATAATTCATACCACACCTTTAGGCCACCAAACCCGGACCGAAACACTAAAGGTGGAGGCATGTCCATATTCATTAAGGATATCCACACCTCCAAGCTAGTTGCTCAGCATAATGCATCTGAGATTATCCAAGTTCAACTAACTCTAGGCAAAACCGCAATCCAGACTGTAGCTTGCTACAGACCCCCCCCACCATGCCCCCGGATTCCCACTCCTCTTTTCTTGATACACTGGAAAATATTAAGGTACAACCCAACACTCTAATAATGGGTGATTTCAACTACCCTACCATTAACTGGGAAAACTACTCATGTACCAACTCTTTTGCTCAACGTTTTCTGGAAATCATCAATTCCAACGCCTTGGATCAACTTATCCACACCCCCACCAGGGGCAGCAATATCCTAGACCTGGTCATCACCAACATGGGTGACCGGTGTTCCTCACCAGAGGTCAGCTCCTCGTTGGTCAGATCCGACCACAAGCTAATCACCCTAGACATCCACATCCCGCTCCCACCCCCCATTAGGAAAACAACTGTAAAAAAATTCTCCAAAGCCAACTTCACACTTCTTAAGACAGAAGTGGCAAACTTCACGACACCCATGCAGATGGACAATAGAAAAGCACTATAGGGGAGGCAAGAGCATTTGCCAGAAGCCTGAAGCCCAGGTGAGACAGATGCAGGCCATCTCTGGCAAAGCATCATGGTCTGTTGGTCAATAACTCCCAGGCTGTCAGGTATTGGATCCCCCTGGAATGACACCAGAAACTAAGTCAGTTGTTAAAGTCAGTCATTTTCTGTTTGTTTTGAGGCCTCATTCTGGGTGATGGAAAAATGCTGCTTAAGGCTAGGGACATACCTGCCTGGGACACATAATCAGTGAGCTCAGTCATGTCTCTCTTCATATAGTCCATAGAGGTACGTCTCATGTCATTCATCCTAACATGGACTATGACAGAGTCATAACAGTATCTCTTGTTGAGAGACTTGACTGCGCATGTGATATGGTGGATTCTAGCACCTGACAGACAATTAACCATGACTTTCGCCTTATCCAGCCTGGTGAGAGGCACATCTGTGTGTCTCACAATGGAGTCTCCTATGACTAATATGTTGGGTTTATGGTGAAGCCTTAGTGGATGTGAGGCACAGGTGTGTAGACTATGCATGGTATGTGGTGTGGAGGGATGTGGAGATTGTGTGTGTTTTGCCTTGGAGGTCTGCTTTGTTTGGGTATGTTTATGTTTATGTGGAGGACCTCCACATATATAGGTGTGTGTTGTGTAGATGTGGGTGGTGTTTGAGGTGCAGTGATTGTGTTGAGAATGTTTTTGGTGCCAGATGTACTAGCTTGAGAGGGAGAGAGCTTGGACTCTAGGTTTCTAATGTAATTGCATCTCTCACAAATTATGTTCCTAGGTCGAAGTAGCAGGTGGTCGTCTGTGTACATGAGGCAGTTGCTTCATTGTCTCAAGATGCCCATATCAACCAGACTGGCAGGAGAAACTTTAGGAAATGGTCCATCCATATTTGTCAGAATCTGAGGGAGAAAGGCCTGGGAGAGCTAAGGAGTGGGCCTAAATTGCAAGTGCTTAAACCGAAACTAAGAGCGTAGAATAACACTTAAGAATAACACTTAATTTAGACAGGTTATAAACAAGCAGTAATAAATGCAATAGAAAAGATGCAGCTGAACACTTTAGAAAACAGGCAGCAAGTAGCAGGAAAAAGCAAAGCAAGATGAAGTAACAGAGTAGTAGGAAGAAACACAAATTAGAAAAATATAAGCAGCTGAATAAAGTGTCGTTTTTTTTTTTTTTTTTTTTTTTTTTTTTTTTTATAAAGTAAAAAGGGAGAGAGCAAGAACAGAAGATAATTCAAGGTTAAGGGACTAAGGGGTTTGGCCTTCCCAAATGATCTCTGTATTAGGTAGAATGAGCTAAAGAGATGAGACTGGGAGGAGTGTCCCAGATCAAATATACAGTAGGGGCGGACAACTGCAAAAGCCACCAACTTTAAGAACACAGCAACAATAGGGTGGCAGGGTGGCAGAAAAAAAGTTTCACCAGAAATCAGAAAACAAAATTCTGCCAGCAAATATATAAATAATTCAGTCAAGCAAAAACAAAGATAGTGCAGAACTCTGAACAGTTAAAGTGCCAAAAAGTGTACTTGTCAGCTCTATGCTTCCAGATTGTTTGAGAAGCACTCTTAGTCAGAACACGGGGAGATTCTAGCAATGATATGCAAGGATTTACAAAAGGGTAATATTTTTATACCAGCAAGACAAAAGCCAATCCTTGAGGCAATCAGATAACACAAAAGCTGTTAGACCAGTTTTACCAACTTTAAGAACACTACAGCAATAGGGTGGGAGGGTGAGAGAAATAAAGTTTCATCAGAGATCAGAAAACAAAATTCTGCCAGGAAATATATAAATAATTCAGTCAAGCAAAAATAAAGACAATGTAAAACACTGAACAGTTAAAGTGCCAAGAAATATTCTTATCAACTCTATATATTTTATTTTACATTCCACAGGTACTACTATATTTACAGATTATTCCAACACCTACTATTCCCTAAACATCTGATAATCATAAATTGCATAATACCCCACATAATCCCAAACATTATGCTACTGCATTCTCCACTGAATCTTACTCCCTTTTAGGTAGCTGCATTGAGGCATCTATTGCCAGTGCTATATACTCAGCAATAAGTTTAAAAGTAGACTTATATAGTGGAATTTTTATGTCAATTTCTATAACATTTGGAAAAAGCTTGTAACCATCTATGACAATATAAAAGGGAATTAAATTTGCTAAGTACATCATTAAATATACAGCCAGTAAAGAGCATCACAAGGAATTATTCAGTAATACTAGCAAACTCTGACTCAACACACATCATTGCACAGAGATTATATCTAATGGGTCCTCTTCTACCCTGACTTCTGAGCCAGTCTCAATATCTTCAATAACAAATTTAGTTCCAATTTTACACTGTCAACTCATCCTTCCTCTTCCCCACATTTCCCTGCAAACTATCCCACTCCAAATTCTTTTGGACTTTGCACTTTCTGCATTATACAAAACCAAAAACACTAGTTATATTGGTCCAGATAAGAACCTGGGTAATCTGTTGAGAAGCACTGAGCATCACTTAACCCAAAACCTCCTTAACCTCTTCAGTCTGTGCTTCTCCACAGATATGTCCCAGATACATGAAGAACTGCCACTATGTGACATCTACATAAGGGCAACCTCACAGCTGAACTCAGCAGTTATGCCTCACTAATACCATTTTAAAGTAACAGAATGTATAATTGTTCTTTTTTAAACAAGAAGCATCTTTACTGAATTATCAAGTATGACATGGGCAATCATACATTTATATAAATGAAAAGACACCATGTTGACATAATTTTAGTTGCAAATATAAATCACAAACCATGTTGACATTAATTGTAGTTGTAAACATTATACATCACTTGTAATCTATCCAGTCATTGTCAGTAAATCATTACATAGCTCATTCAAATCCTGCCTTCTTCTAAACCTTGTTCCTCCTCTGCATGTATTGTTCCCACAATTCCTATTTTTGCTATGTAATTGTAATTTGCTCCTGACCTTTTTCTAAACCTCCAAATTCCAGTTGTTTTATCTCAGTTACTATATTCACTGTCTCTATTAAAGTTGGTTTAGACTTCGATTTCCATTTTCTAGTGTTAGCTTTTTGGCAGCCACCGTAATTAGACTTGGCAAAGCCTTACTATGTCTAGGCATTTCCAATTCTATATTATAGCTCAAAAAATAATTTCCTTAGTTACACCAGTTTGCTTCCCCAGTAGCTCTGACAGAGTGGTCATCAGGGAATATTTAGAGTCTGACAACTCATTACACTCCCAGAAAATATATTCCCAGTTGCCCCTTTCTTCCCCATCACACCTCCCACATTTGCTGTCTACCCTAGGAAAAATTCTTTGGAGTCTACTTGGCGTATAAAAGTACCTATGTAAACACTTCCAAGCAAAGAGCCTAAATCTTCCAGACTTTGCTGCATATTTGGGAAAAAAAATATACGCACACACACACACACACACACATATATATATATATATATATATATATATATATATATATATATATATATATATATATATCCCATTGTTTCCTTGTGAATTGCTTATCCAATCTCTCTTCCCAATCCTTTATAACCTCCACTGATTGATTCTTATAGTTATCATGCAATATTTTGTATGGTCTACTAATTATTCCTTTTTTAACAGCAGCTTCTGTTCTAGATTCTACTAAAAACTCTACCAGTGCTGGTCTTTCACTTAGGCTCCCCTATTTCTTTCTCTGCCTATGCTCTGATATCAATCCGCTATAGGGAAGGCGTTCTCTGTCCTGCAGTCCAAATAAATTATTGGCCTCTTCCCATTCTATTACCTTTCCCTCTCTAATTATATGCTGCCAATACCTTGATTATTTTTCCAATTGTCTCAAAATAAATTCCAGCCCTCTCTTGCCTGTTGTATGTATCCCTAGTTGCAGTCATCCGTATTGACAGAATCTCCTTTCTCCATTCCCATGTTGTCTTAGTTCTTAGAATCCTTTATGCCATGAGTCAGTCACTATAAGGCTTTTAAAAGAGTATCCAATTATACTGAGTGAAGTAAATATTAATACAAATGGTATTGTTGACCAGACATACTCCAGACATAATATTCCGCATGGTTATTTTTATTCCTGTTTAGGATCTGCATTCAAAACTACCAGTCTTTCCTTGTTTCTTGGCTTCCTCCCTGTTTATCATCCTTCCTTTCCACTTTTAATTATAAGTTCCTACTTGTGCTACGTATAAGAGCCTTAACTGTGTAGCTCTGAAATACCCCTTCAAATCTGGTAATCCCAAACCGACTTGTGCAGTTGAAAGAATCAGCTAACACTACTTGACTCTTGCCATCTTCCCCTCCCAGATAAACTCCTTCAGCTCTTTATTAATTGCTATCCACAACCTCTCCTCTGGTTGATAAAAAATATGCCTGTCCAGTGTATAAAATTAAAGGGACTAAAACATTTTAACTGCTTGCATCTTGCATTCCATATCCATAACAGAGCTTCCAGTTTCTCAGTTTTTATATTATTTTTTGTTTAGTCTCCTCTCACATATACTTAGCTGCCACACCAGAATCCTTTTTAATCCATACTCCTAAGTACTTCATTTTGTCATGCCCCATAAATATGGATATTGTACCAATTCATGTGTGGGTACATAATTTACAGCTATTGCCTTTATTTTTGCTTTATTAATTTTGTATCATGAAAAAAACATGAAACTATCTCAAAATGTTCCACAACACTGAAATGTCCTTTTGTGGTTTTATCAGGTATAAAGTAATATCGTCTACAAAAAGAGCCAGCTTTTCCTGACTACCATACCAATTATATTCTTGAATTTCTGAGTGTCTTATTTTCTTTGCCACTGGTTCAAAATATAGTGTAAATAACAAAGGGGAAAGAGGACACCCCTGCCTGGTTCCCTCTAATCAAACAGAAATTATTAGAGAGGAATCTACCCTCTTTAATTTTCGCCTCCAGTCCCTTATATATCCTCTTAATCAACCTTATAATTTTATCACGGAATGCAAATGCTTCTATTGCCCTGCTCATAAACTCTCAGCTTACTTTGTCAAATCCTTTCTCTGCATCAAGACTCACCAACAATGGTATTTCCTTACATTCAACTTCTGTCTGGATCATCACTGTTCTGTTAATGTTGTCACATGTTTACCTCCCCTCCACAAAACCACATTGATTCATGTCTATCAATTTTGGCATCACCTTTACCATTCTTTTACCCACTGTAGACATAAACACTTTATAATTATGGCTTAGGATTGAAATGGGCCTGTATGAAGCTGGATCTGAATAGCCCTTACCATCTTTAGGAATTACAGCCACCACTGTTTTCCTCCAGGATGTTGGTGCTTCTCCTCATCTTTAAAATATTGTTAAACAAAACCTTCCAGATCTTTATCGTTTTTTCCCTCCTAGCTTCCAAACTTCCACTGGAATACTGGGGACTTTCCTGTTGATTGGTTGTGCATCACCATTTTTATCTCATTTCCTCCTGTCCTAACTATTAATAATTGAGTCTCATCCACTTCTAGCTTGGTGTGATGTCCCCATCCTGGACCAGAAGGAACCTGAATCCTCACCACTGACACTGGAGAGGGACGTTCACTTGGAATACAAATGGATGCACTCAGTATTTCCAGATGCAGACCTTTCTGCATCAAGCACAATTTCCCCTAAGTGCACACAGAGAACACACTCAGCCCAGGGTCTAGGTTTCTCTATCTGTCTCCCTCCAGGTTCACAGTAAGACCCCCCCCCAAGCACCTTTTGTGTGAGACCAGTGCTTCGTGTCCCTGCCCAAGTAGCTGACATACGCGCACACACACACACACACACACACACACACACACACACACACACACACACACACACACACACACACACACACACACACACACACACACACACACACACACACACAGACACTCTGAGATTTAATTGTCTTGCACAGACCCACACACACACACACACAAAACACACACACATGTGCACACACACACACACATGTGCACACACACACACACACACACACACACACACACACACACACACACACACACACACACACACACATACACACACACACCTGAGAAAGGCTGTCACAGATTACCCGCTCTACCAACTTACCCAGATTATAAGGTAGATTCAGAGCCACGAGTCAATCACTATAAGGCTTTTAAAAGAGTATCCAATTATACTGAGTGAAGTAAATATTAATACAAATGGTATTGTTGGCCAGACAGTCAGGCTTTCAGGATTGGCCAGCGTTATCACCAAGTACATATGTGCAAATACTCTCAAAACTTAAATATTTTCTAAAAAGGACCAGCCACAATGAAAAGTTTAAATATATTTAGTAGTAAAAACTAAAAGAACATGAAAGTACTAAATCTCTATTTACAGTAAACACCAGAGGTTCAGTCACACGGAAATATTAAAAATAACACAGCTGAATAGATTCACACATTTACAGAAAACAGTACATCTAAACTCACTATCTTTTCCTGACCAATCTAAAAGTGTTACTGTTCCCTAGTTAAGTTACTTACTACTACTGCAAGGCAAGATAATGTGGGTGAGGGTCTTTCTAGTAAGGCTTCCAAGAGCAGAATACAGAATGCTGAGAGCAATCTCCTACTAATATCTAAGTATTATTTCTGAGTTGATTACACATTGACATCACATCTGGTCATCTGACTCTGTTTTCCAGACTCACCAACACTAGAAGCTGCTAGGGTTTTAGTAACTATGTGTTACCATGCACACAGATAGAGCTTTGCTCAGATCTCCTGGAAGTCATAAAACCATAAAACACTTCCCTTCTTCCTACAGGAGCTACAACCTATTCTCTAGCATAGACATTGCATCTCTGGTTCCGTTCATAACTGTGGAATAGCATCTTTATGGCTTAACCCATAAAGTAATTTAATTCCACATATATTTTAAAGTTTGCTGCAGCTGAATTGTGATTAACCTCTGTGCTACTAGTATTCTCTGTTGTAACATATACGTGTAATTCAGTTACAATAATACATATACATTTCTTTTACTTCCAGCAGGGCACACTGTTGATACATTTTAACACAAGCAAACCTCACAGATACATTTTCAGCACAAGCATCTGTACAAATCAAGTTTGATGTACAAATGACATTTAATTATTTACAAAATTCTAGCTAGCTGTCCTGGCATATTTCACATATCCACTGCCGTACTTATCCTGGCATGGCAGGCAGTACCTACTATCATCACATCTTTCTCCCCTTTGAAGACTCAAGCTAGTTTTTAAAGTGCCCTTTGAGAAACATTGCTTAAGAGGAGTGAGCCTATCTGGAAATACATTACCCCATATCCTGTCTTGAAATCCCATCTGCCTTGGCACTGCTGACCCCACTACAGTGCTGCACTGTCATATCATATGCCTGCAACCCAAGGCTCCAACAGACTCCTACTGGCTCCATTTGCAAATACTTAGCACGGAGCCTCCCTATCATGGTAAGGTTTCATCATGTTCACATGGTACAATTTGTGCCCCTGCCTCCTGCCTAGCAGTTCTACCATGTAGTTAACATCACTGACCTGCCTTACCACTTTGAAAGGTCCCTCCCAAGCTGCCTGCAGCTTATTATGGCTGATAGGAACGAGAAACATAATCTGCTGCCCCACAGCATACTCTCTGGCTCAAGCATTCCTGTCATACCAGACATTTTCTACTGTTGGTGTCCTGCCAGGTTCTCCTGGGCCAAGCCCATGAGCTCCCTAAGCCTTGTCCTGAGGTTTAGAACATATGCCAGAACAGACTCCTTGTGGGATTCACACTCACCCTCCCACTCATCATAACTCATCTAAAAGTCCCCTTACCCTATCCCATACAGCAACTCAAAGGGTAAAAACCTGTGGATTCCTGGGGTACCTCTCTGTAAGCAGACAGAAGATAGGGCAAATATGTTTCCCACTCTTTCTTACTGGTCTGCAAATGCCTGTAGCATGGTCTTTAGTGTAGAGTTTAACCTCACCACAAGACCATTAGTCTGGGGATGGTAGGGGGTGGTGTTTAGGTGCTTTACCCCACAGTGCTTCCACAGATAAGCCAGCAGGACTGATGTGAAATTGACGCCTCTGTTAGTCAGTATTTCTCATGGGAAATGTACCCTGCTGACCATCTCTATCAAAGCATTTGCCACCTTCTCTGCCTCGATGGAGTACAAAGCCACAGTCTCAGGGTATCTAGTAGTGTAATCCACTACCATCAGGATGTACATCTTCCCTGTGGAACTTGGGGTACTCAGAGGCCCCACAATATCTATAGCTACCCTCAATCACAGGCAAAAGCATCAAAGCAGCGTTGACCTTGTCTCCTGCCTTGCCTACTTTTTGGCACTGCTCACAGGTCCTGCAGCACCCTGTTACATCCCTTGTAATCCCAGGCCAATCAAAGGTCTGCATAATACATATCTTGGTGTGATTTATGCCCATATGATCTGCAAAAGGAATGTCATAGGCTTTGGCTGGAAGTGCCAGATGGTAGGCTGTAGGCACTACCAACTGCTGTATTACCTCACCCATTAGCCCTCCCTCAGGAGTCCACTCTGTATACAGGAATCCTTTGTTCTCGTATACAGATTCCCCTTTTCTTTGAGTCAGGGGCTTTCCTAGCTACCTCTCTCACGCCTCTTAGTGTAGGACCTGAGAACTGAGCCTGTCTCAGCTCTACTTTTGTGACTCTTCCCAGCTCCCCTTCTGCAGGTAGTCTGGTATCCTCTGACCATGGAGCCTCACTATCAGTCTGGGTACTAGCACTCACCTCTGCCCTTGCAGTCACTTGCTCCAAGGGAATATCAGTACCTAGCAACAGCTGTAGCTCACCTTCAGGCTCACTGCTACAGGGTAGCTTCCTTCCTGAAATAGCCACACTGCAAGCCCTGGCTTGAGGTGTGATGTCTGTCTGGGTCTCCCCCAGGCTACCAGACCCACATGCCTGTCTCAAAGCTTGACTGCATGTAACTGCATGCACACAAGGTACTGCATTATCAAAATCATTCCCTATCAGGACATCTGCAGGGATATCCTCAAACACACCTACTTGCTTGCTTCCTTTTCCACCCACCCAGTCAAAATGAACCCTGGCCAAAGGCATTTGGAATGGGGTCCTGCCTAAAGCTCTGACTGAAGTGGACTGCCCAAGCAAGTACTGCTCCTCTTTAATCACTGTAGGCTTCACAATGATTAAGCCAGAGGCTGTGTTTCTTAGAAGTGTCCTGTTTTCTATCCTCTAGTATGGAGTATAACTTCTTGTGATATTTTGGTACCCTTGTTGTCTCCAGACAACTTACCACTGGCATACTGTTGTGCCCACTTGCTGACTCCCCCACCTTTTGTTCCCCACCTTGTCTCCATGGATATCTATATGATACATGGCTCCACTGGTTACATTTAAAACATTTGACCCTTGATTCTGGCTGTGTACCTGAACTAGTGGCTTCCCGTTACTGGTGGACTCTGTTGGGGCAGTTTAGGCTGCCCACCATGGATTCCCTTATATCCATGTGTAGCACTAGGTATCCCTGTCCTGTGCAGTGATACCCTGCTTGCTAAGTAAAGATCCCATTTTTCCCCAACTCTTCTGCAAAGTTGCACTCTCAGTCTGCAAATTACATTCTTATGTCCTCAGGCAAAGTGCTAAGGGCCTGTTCCCCCACCAAAAGGTCTACCAGCCCTTCAAACGTGGTGACCTGATACCCACCCACCCACTCACCCACCAATGAAAATAAGTGCTTAACTCACTAGTATAATCACTCACACTTTCATCTGCCTTGCATCTATGCTCATGAAACTATTTTCTGTAAGCTTCAGGTGTTCTAGTAAACATTTGACTTTGTCATAATTTAAACTGTCAATATCAGACAATTTAGAAACAGACGTTTCAGCTTTACTATGGAGTAAGGGAGTCAGGAACCATACCCAGAGCCCTTGTTCAGCATTAAACTGTTTACATACCCTTCAAATATATGAATAAAATTATCAACATTATCACCATCTGTAAACTGTGGAAAAAATTTACTGACCTTTGTTGCTTCTGGGGTTCAGTTATTCCCTTCCCCATTACCACCATGACTCTGGCGAAGAGTCAGCATCTGCCTCTCATATTGATGCTGCTTCTCATTTTCTTCAGCTTCCAAGCATTGCAGTCTCTCATTTTCTTTGGCCTCCAAATGCCGCAGTCTCTCTGCTAATTCTAATTCCATCTATTTTGCCTCCCGCAGTCTGTCTGCTGATTATAATTCTGTATGTCTGGCCTCCAGTTCAAGTCTCTTTAACTCCAGACAGATTTTTAAGTCCTCTGAGGAAAAGGTGAAGTTTCCTGTTAGCTGCCACTAAGGCTGAAATCATTTCCTCTTTAGTCAGGTTGGCATACACCAGTCCTTTGGCTTCCCACACCTTCACCAACAAATTTTGCAAAGGGACATTCACTTGGAATACAAATGGATACACACAGTATTTCCTGATACAGACCTCTCTGCATCAAGCACAATTTCACTTAAGAGCACACAGAGAACACACTCAGCCCAGGGGCTGGGTTTCTCTATCTGTCTCATTGCAGGTGCCCAATAAGTCTCCCCCCTGACACAGCTCTAGGACTGGGTCCTCAGCCGAGTGTCTAAGCCAAGTCCTCCAGCACCCTCTCTGTGAAACCAGTGCTTCGTGTCCTTTCCAAAGTGGCTGACACAAACACACAAACACACACAAACACACACACACACACACACACACACACACACACACACACACACACACACACACACACACACACAAAAAACCACTGTCTCACACACACACACACACACACACACACACACACACACACACACACACACACACACACACACACACACACACTTTTGAAAGGCTGACACAGATTACCCACTACCAACTTTGCTCAGACTATAAGGTAGATTCACTGCCACCAGTCAGTCTGTATAAGGCTTTTAAAAGGGTAGCCAATTATATTGAGTGAACATAGTATTGATACAAATATTAATGTTGAGCAAACTGACAGGCTTTCAGAAGTAGCCAGAGTTATCACCAAATTAATATGTGCAAATACTCTCAAAATTTAAAAATTTTCTTAAAAGGACCGGTCACAATGAAAAGTTTAAATTTATTTAATAATAAATAATAAAAGAACATGAAAATACTAAATATCTATTTACAGTAAACACCAGAGTTTCAGTCATAGGGAAGTGTTAAAAATAACATAGCTGAATAAATTCAGTTACAGAAAAACAGTACTTCTAAGCTCACTATATTTTACTGACCATTCTAAAAGAGTTACTGTTCCCTAGTTAGGTTACTTACTACCACAAGGCAAGATGATGTAGGTGATGTTGTTTCTAGTCAAGTTTGAAAGAACAGAATACAGAATGCTGAGGGCAATCTCCTACTAATATCTAAATATTATTTCTGAGTTGATTACACAGTGACATCATATCTGGTCATCTGATTCTGTTTCCCACACTCACCAACACTAGAAGCTGCTAGGGTTTTAGTACCTATGTGTTACCATACACACAGATACAGTTTTGCTCAGATCTTCTGAAGTTGTAAAACCATAAACACTTCCCTTCTTCCTACATGAGCTACAACCTATTCTCTAGCACAGGCATTGTGTCTCTGTCTCCCTTCAAAACTGTGGGATAACATATTTATGGCTTATCCCATAAAGTAATTAAATTTCAGATATATTTTAAAGTTTGCTGCAGCTGCGTTGTGATTAACCTCTGCTCTGCCAGTATCTGAAACATATACATTTAATTTAATTATAATAATACATGTACATTTCTTTCATTTCCAGCAGGACACACCGTTGATACAATTTAACACAAGCAAACCCCACAGATACATTTTCAGCACATGTACTTGTACAAATCAGTTTGATATGCAAATGGCATATAATTATTTACTAAATTCCAGCTAGCTTTGCTGGGACATGTCACACATACACTGCCTTACTTCACCTGGCATGGCTGACAGTACCTCCTGTCATCACACTTGGCATATTCAATTCTACCATAAACATTTCCACTTGTACCTTTTCTTCATATCCATATTTCTGCTTTATACATACTTTCATAAAATTTCTGAAATATTTCTAGTACCTCTACAAGATCTCCTATTATCTTCCTTTTTATATTTCTCTAAGCTTGGCAACAACCCTTCTTCTTTCTGTTGCCTGTCTAATTGCACTAAACATTTTTGTGCTCTGGCAATATTATAAAAAGAAACAGTTGCTTAACAGCAGTCTTTCTAAACTCATGCATTTTATTGAGGTAATCTTTTATTTTCTGCTTAGCACTCGGCAATTACTCCTATTCTTTTTTCTGTGAGGTTCCTCCATATGCAATACTTTAACATTTGTTAGTCCCTCTAAATATTTCTTGTTACTTCTTAACCACATCTCTCTTTCTTTTATTTCCACCCTATGTTTAAACTCCACTTTAACTTTATCCCACTCACAAGCTATATTTTCAGAAGAAATTTCTGCCTTCTCTAATAACTCCCAAATCATTTCCACTACACATTTCTTAAATTCCTCTCTTTTCAATGGATTGGTGGGAAAGCACCAGTTTCTCATTTTTATTTCATTACTCTCACTGGGATTCATTAAACCCTACATGGAGTGTAGGAATAGTGCAGCAGCTGCTGCACAGAATATGGCCGCTGAGCGATTCATTAAAGGACTCCCTGAACGTGCACGAGCACTCCTACACTATTCCTGCATGGACCCCACTGCCTAATGCTAATTACCTCATTTGCTGGTGAAAAACATGCAAATTAGGTGAATTAGTGATTTAGAAAGCAGCCAGGTTTATGTGCAGGAATAGTGTAAGAAGCAGAAATGTGTTCAGTTACTAGCTGAACACATTTCTGCAAATTAGAAAACGTAGGCATGACAGCTCAAAATAAAGCATGTATTATATTTATTAGGCATGCCAATGGCCAAATATATGGCCATTGGCATGATAAATAGTTTTAATTTTTTTAAAAGAAAACTTTTTTTTTGCTGTTCTCGACCGTTTAAGCATAGGGCAGTGGCACGCAAATGGGATCGGGCCGAAAATAAAAAAAAGGGGGGGTTTACAGAAATCTGCATTTTGCCATTATACTCAATGGCATGCAGAATGAAAACAATACCAGGGAATAGTGGTAAGTGTGGTAACTATGGAGTAAGGCAGTAGTGTATGCAAATATACTGAATCACAAATTTCTTCTAAGTGTCAGACTGCACCTAACTGTGTAGGTGCTCTAACACCACTGCGTAGACAGGGGGAGCAGCTAACATGAAAAGGGAGTGTCTCATCCTTGCTGTAAGCACAATGGAGCTCAGTGGCCTGTGTTTGCCCTTAGAGCACAGCTAAGGAAGGGGGTGTGTCTGAGGCTGTTTTGTTTTATTCCATGAAATACAGAGCGTGTTTGTGTCCAGGGAGTGCCAGTTCTACTTAAAAGTGTTTACTTCAGCTAAACGGGTGTACACAGTGCACACCAGGCCTAAAACAAAAATAAAAAAAAAAGAAATAGCAGAACTGTGTATAATTGAGCAACGGGTACTCTCAGCATGCTTCAGGGCTTAAACAGGGAGGAAATGGGAAGGGGAAACAGAAAAAAATGGCAGTCAAGGAGAACTACCATAGCTGGTAGGTGGAATGTATCAAAATCTGCCAATTGCACAGGCAGCAGCCCAGCACACTGCTATAAACTATGCAAACACCTTTCAGTCTGTTTTTTACCACAAACTCTCCACCACTGGTGCACACATTCAGGGGAATTTGAAACTGACAAAACTAACGAAACATGTTTGGGGCTGCTGCTTTTGCTTTGATTTAGTAGTATGTGCTAGAGATTGAGGGTGGTGAGGAGGATAACTCAGAAAACTAACTCAGACTGAGGAGGAGAAGAGTGTTCAGACCGAGGTAACCTACCAGGGGCTACATAATCTGGAGATAGTAGAGCACTACGGGGTGGACAGGGATATACTTCATCAACTTGTAGAGCTGTGCAAGCCTCACCTCAGACCCAGAACCAACAGAGGGGAACACATCCCAGTGGATACCAAGGTATGTGTAGCCTTTGCTACAGATACTTTCCAAAGACCAACTGGGATATCATGGGGGGTCTCACAGGCATCTGCATCCAGGTTACTCCACCATTTCCTGGATGCCATGTGACCACATCCCACTGAGTACATTTACTTCCCCAGCACCCATGAGGAGAGGACCAACAATATGCGTCTCTTCCACCGTGTAGCAGAATACCCAGAGGTATTGGGTGCCATAGACTGCACGCACTTCCACATCAAAGCACCACCTGGTGACCAGGGTAGGGTCTACCTAATCTGTAAGGGGTTCCACTCCATCAACTGCCAGGTCGTGTGTGATGCCCAGGGCATTACCATAAATGTGTGTGCTGGCAGCCCTGGAAGTTATCACAACTCCCCACATCTGGCATTCATCACAGCTGTACCAGGTGTTTGCCAGTAGGGGCATCCCATATGGCCATCTGGTGGGGCATGCTGGCTACATACTGGAGCTGTGGCTAATGACACCCATCAGAAATGCACACACACCCATACAAGAATGCCATAATGAGGCACACGCACAAGCCAAATCATTGTAGAGCATGTGTCTGGGATGCTCAAGTCACGGGTCCACTGCCTTGACATATCTGGTGGACCCTTGCAGTACTCTCCAGGCACATGTGAACACATGTTCATAGTATGTGCCGTGCTACACAGTATGATCTTGTGGAAACAGCTGCAGCAGGAACAAAACAGGGAAGGGCCACACAGCCCCCCACCATTGCCAAGGTCTCTACAGGCACAGAAGGACTTGGAAGAGGAACACTCTGAGCCTGCCCATGTAGGCAGATGGAGGCGTGCCCAGTATGCCCTGTCCTTGGCAAAGAGGCAAGGCATAGCACATACACTGACACTCTAGGGCCCGAAGGACTGATCTCTCTCTCTCTGACTCGCACACACAGTAAAATGGATGCCAAACTTCACACCACCTATACCTTACCATGTATAGGCAGTGTACTGTGTGCATCTGACATAGTCAGCCCCAAAGCACCATCCTCACAACAGCCTCAGGCACAAGGTAAATCAGTTTGCTTAACAAAATAAATGAATGGAGTGGAATGTTCTGATAGCATATCTATGGTATTGATTCAAGCATGCAAGGGATTGGGGTGGCTTACTGGGATAGCAGCAGACAACTGAAAGCTGTGTGGGACAGCAGGAAGTACATTCCCAGTACTGGCCTACCCACACCATGCAGTACCACCCTAGTTGACAAATACCACTGCAGTATATGTGGTGAGCCAAATGAATGGGGGGGGGTCATAGGTCAAATGCATGGATGTCAAACTAGGGAGTCCCATACCCACCCCCAGCCTCACTCATCAGGTCAGCTGTAGAAAACCATACAGAAATGACTGACAAAGGCCCCCACATGGCGACATCCATGAAATCGCAACCTACAGACTTTTACACAGTGATATCACAGCAGGCCTGGCAGTGGCAGTATGGCTTTGAAAGGTAAGAAGTCTGAAACTACAAATGTTTATGCCAGAACAATTTGACCTGTGGTCGATATTGTTATGCCTGTAGTCTCAAAGATAGAGCACACCACTATGCTAAATGGGACCAAAATGTTAAGCAATTATCAGCACAGTCTCTGTAAATGTGTATTGTGTACAGATGTGTCTCCCCCATAGTCCCATAGAAATGCACTAATGTCCCTAGCCTTAAGCAGCATCCAGCCATCAACTAGAGTAATGGCTCAACACAAACAGAAAGCAATTGTCAGTAACACCCGCAGTCAACTTACTGGTGCCATCCCAGGGTTGTCCACTGCTGGCAGCCTGGGAACATATGATCATCAGAATGCACTGCCTTGCTAAAGATGGCCTGAATCTGTCACACCTGGCCTACAGGCCTGTGGCAAATGCCCATGCCTCACCCACAGTGCCCAGTTAGGGAGTGTCATGGGGTCCATAACACCAACATAACACAAGCTGCAAAATGCAAAGAATGTCCATGCCGCTAACTGCTAAGAAAAACCTGCCAGTGTCAGAGAGCCAGAAGTCTGGACAAAGCCATGAATAATGGGGTAAAAAAGATCCAAAGAGAAGGACACCTTTGAAATACTGCTCTAATAATGTTTAAAGTTAATGGAATGATTGTAGTAGCATGGAATGTCTGATAGGTACAAAGTCTGAAACTGCAGTGTCAACTGTCAGTAATATCTTACTTCAACCCTGAGTGACTTGCAAAACACTTTTCCTTGAAAATCAGACTCGTTTGGGTAACCAAGATATATAAGTTATGAATGTGGACTTTCTGTGATACTCTGTACAGTCAACAGGCAGGGCTAGGTGTTTAAACATGGGAATGCACTCATTGCAGGCAGTCCTAACCCTGGAAGATGGTGACATGTCTGCACCCACAGAACCCTGGCCCACAGCCATGGGGAATGCACCCTTCCCTGATCACTCATCCTGTGCAACATCCTGACCAAAAAATGTGGCCATCCAAGCAAAATGAGGTGGGCTATGCATTTATGTGAGACAAACACACACCTCCAGGCTGGTCAAACATTCTGACACACACAAGACCCTCCAAGTGCAGTCAAGCTTTGAGAAGACCCCTATGCAAAGTACTGGTAGCTATAGGCAAACATATCTGACCCAAGACACCCCACACACATATCGTATCCCCTACAAATCTATCCGGTGTATGCCTGTCACCCTGATCCTGTCTGACTAATATTACCCAACCATGAACTGAAAATCAGACCAGACCAGAACAGAAATGCACAGAGATTCCACCATTGTAATATATCACCAAGGTGCTGGACCGTTTTTACAGCACCAGCAGTCAATTGCTTGTAGGCACACCTCCCAACAGGCTGGATTGTGCAAGAATGCATAGCATTTGGCCAATAGTTTTTGTGTGCGCATCATCCATCCTGTATTCCTCTGGAGAATCACTGTGATGATCTGAGGAGGTATGTCATGAGGTACTGGAACAAAACATGACAGTGTCAAAAGGCATATATGTGAGATGTCTGCTAAAACAAACCCTGTAACCCTAGCAGCCTGTGCATTACTGAGAGAAATAGTCACAAAACAAACAGGACTGGAGTACAACAATCCCTGGAATGGAGTCCTACATGTACTATAGAAGGTCACACTGGGCATCCTCATACACTTAGATAAATGTCAGTAGGATCTAGGAATGAACAGGCCTTCCCTACCCAGTGCACTTCCTATTCCCCTACTTTATCATTCCTGAAGATGTCTGTCACCATAGAATTCCCTTTCATCAGGCCTCAGTCCCATAAACTCTGTGGCACATGTGATAACTGTGTAATACTATAGTACAAATAATTTGTTAGGGAGGAGTTCTAATCACAGCTCTGGCAAATGTGTGTGTGTGTGTGTGTGTGTGTGTGTGTGTGTGTGTGTGTGTGTGTGTGTGTGTGTGTGTGTGTGTGTGTGTGTGTGTGTGTGTGTGTGTGTGTGTGTGTGTGTGTGTGTGTGTGTGTGTGTGTGTGTGTGTAATTTAAAGTATTTTGTGGCCTCTCTCACCCAGTACACCACCCACTGCCATACTTTATGAGGGCTGGTGATGTTCCTCACCTTAGTAGTACCTTTGGACAACATTCACCCCATAAGCTCCATGGCATGTATGATAAATGTGTAAAACTGTAATAGCAATAAATAGATAGGTTGGGGTTCTAATCTCAGTCCAGGCACGTGTGTGTGAACAGTGTCCTGTCTGTGGAGGGGTTGTTGTGTTTGTGTGAGAACCATACCCACTGGGGGTGGATTTTGCTACTTTTTGCTGTTGCCCACCCAGTACATGTCCAGTGTCCCATTACAAGGCACACAGTTGTCATCCACTGTAGAGGGACCTGCAGACACTTTGCAGCCCTATAAGCATTGTGCCATGTGCAAAAACTATGCGGCAGTATGGAATAGATAACAAGATAGGCTGCCCATCTAATCCTTCGATATCACTCCCACTCAGGAATCATACACAAACATACTCAGGTAGGCAGCAACCCCTACATCAGTAGGTGGCCTGCTAACCGGCTCACAGAACTCGCAGTGTGAAAGCAGCAGACTCCATGTCAGACTACTGAACAATCATGAGTGGAGTCCCACAGGTTGTGGACCTGAGTTCCCTCACGTTTGGGATCCACACCTCTGTGGACCAGCCCAATACAAAGGCGCCTTGGCTGACGATGTTTGAAGGTGACTACAAGGTGGGTGCTATCATTACCCCTATGTGAGGCCGACATCCTTCACAAAGGCCTCTCTGAGACCTATAACTGTTGTCAGAACCCTGGACATAAGCTCAATGCCAGATGGTGTGCCACCATCCCCTTTGGGTACAACATGGTTCCCATAAAGTAATACATTGATGGTTGTCCACTGAACACTGATGTTGGTATAATGGAATTGGGAACACAGGTTGACAGTGAGCTCTATGGTGACCACTACAATGCCACTGTCTTCCAAAAGTCCTTCCATGTGTCACTTCTCCTGACTCGGTGTTGAATACAGGAAGTAAAAGGACAGTGTTTTCCTGTACACTCCCCTCAGTAGACCAGTCAATGTGTACTATGGCCCATTTGCCATGTACCCCACTGAACACCAGCAACAATAGGAGAGGCTGCAAATGTACCTCACAAAGAGGATCTTATGTACTGCACACTTGCCCCATACAGATGGACTCCAGCAATTGCAACTAATCTCTGTCTCATATTGGCTACGTAGGTGCGATCTCTGCCTGATAAACACAGCCATGTCTGACCCAACCCTGTCTGGAATGCTACATCCGAGGAAACTAATCCATCCACACAACATGCCTCAGATACCACAACCCGATCCTCACAATCAACAGGATATGCTAAAAGGACAAGTTCACAACCCAAAGACTGGCCACTCTATGGAACAGATGCCACATACATGTCACGCTGAGCATATCACAGGTCCTCTTCAAGAGAAATCAGGAGGAGTGGACGGAGAATAGAATAGAATACCCACCTTGTGGATCACTCCAGTGACTATACTCAGTAGACAAACTGGAGAGTATCGTCAGGTTGCATGATGCTAGTGTATTCCCATGGGCTAGCCTTGTAAAGCCTCCATGGCCATTTGCCACGTATACACCCATGAGTCTTTGAACCTATGGATCTCAGTACTGTCAAATGTGTGTGTGTGTGTGTGTGTGTGTGTGTGTGTGTGTGTGTGTGTGTGTGTGTGTGTGTGTGTGTGTGCATTAATGTGTCTGAAAGTGTTTGTGAGTGTGTAAACACGTGGGTGAAAGTAGTTGGTGGCTTGTTTCACGCAGTACAACTATCATCGCCATACCTTACAAGTGCTGTAGATATTATTCACTATATAGGTACCTTGGGACACTCAACAACCTATAAGCTATGTGGTGTGTGTGGTAACTGCATAACACTATAATACCAATAACCCCCATAGATAGGGGTTCTAATATGAGTCCTGGCAAGTGAATGTGTGTGTGTGTATGTGTGTGTGTGTGTGTGTGTGTGTGTGTGTGTGTGTGTGTGTGTGTGTTTGTTATATTGTGTATATGTGTAGGTTACAGTATTTTGTGGCCTCTCTCACCCAATACATAACCCATTTTCATAATTCACAAGGCCTGTCGATATCCCTCACCTTAGAAGTACCTTTGGAGAAGTGTTACCCCATAACCTTTGTAGTGCATGCGATAAATGCATAACAATGTAGTAACAATAAATAGGTAAGGGTTCTAATCTCAGTCTGGACAAATGTGTGTTAGAAAAGAGTATCTTGTGTGTGTGTGTGTGTGTGTGTGTGTGTGTGTGTGTGTGTGTGTGTGTGTGTGTGTGTGTGTGAATGACATATATTGGATGGGCATGGATACATATTTTATGCCATGGTACACACAATGCACATTCCCAAGTCTACTGTATGAGGTCCACTGTTCACAGCAACCGTAGTGGTATCTGTAGATACTCTTCAGTCCAATAAGCCCTGTGCAACAGTATGGAATAGTATGGTACGAATGACAAGATAAGTTGGTCTGCTAATGTCATTACTGGCAAGTGTGTGTGTGTGTGTGTGTGTGTGTGTGTGTGTGTGTGTGTGTGTGTGTGTGTGTGTGTGTGTGTGTACATTGGTGTGTATAGCAGTGGTTTTGAGTGTGTAGACTTGCATGTGCCACTATTATGAGTACTCTCACACCCAGTGCAGCCACCATTGCCATACCCCTCAAGTCCATGTGATGTTATTCACCATACAGGTACCTTCTAACACTCATCACACTAGTAGTCCTGTGCCACCTGCAATAACCGCATAATAGTTTGGTACCACAACTTGATGGGTAGGGGTTCCAAACACAGCGCTGGCAACTGTGATCCTGTGCGTGCATGTTTGTGTGTGTGTGAACACTATTCTCTGTGTGTTTGGTCGACACAGTATCTTCTGGGGATGAGGGTGTTCACAATCTGAGGTGTGTTTCACTCACCACACTTACCATTGCCACTGTACTAGAGCTGATGTCAACCACCATAGACTGAGATTCAAGCCCTCAGCCCTATAAGCTGTGAGGCACATGCAACAACTGCTACACAGACCTGGGAAATGTGTACCGATACAGCTGTACCCAGACAATGACGTGGTCGATGTGTTACTACACTGCCATACCCCTTGTTGGTGATGTCTGCAGGGCCACATCCTGCTGACACACAGACACCTGGAACACAAACCGAATACAGCATGTGAGAACACATTCGCTTAGTGTTACTAACACCAATAATGCATCATGGCTGAAAAGGTACACATACACTCTGATGTGTACCCATTACAAATGCATGATGACAGCACCTTACACAGCATTAAATAGTTACACTCTACTAAAGTCACCCTGTGCATCAGACCCATATAAGCATGTTCCTGCATCGATGGTATGTATGGCATGGATGTGGCACAGATATCATCATATGCACAGGGTGTTGTGTGGGTTTGTCAGAAGCCTAGCCTGGGCCACCCGGTTGACATCATGTGTATATGTTTGAGGGGGGTGTTCATTAAATGGGTAGTGCAGGGGTGGAGTGTGTGTGTGTGTGTGTGTGTGTGTGTGTGTGTGTGTGTGTGTGTGTGTGTGTGTGTGTGTGTGTCGTGGTGACTTTTCTGATGGTAATATGTGTGTGTGTGTATTTGTATGCACACAGTCACGCCATGTGGGTGCCTACACAAGGGTATTTTGGACAGCTGTGAGCCGTACATAGCAGGGTGTACAGTTCTCCATCTGTGGCTATGGACAAGGGAACTGGGTCTATCAAAGGTATCACCAGCTTCCAGATGCAGTACTACTCCTCGCTGGTGACTGCTGCCTGCTGGATCCGCTTCCCTGTTGGGACCAGCCAGGATCACGTGCCCATGGCCTGCTGCATCGTGACTTGGACAGCACACCACCTTCAGTAGTGCTGGTGGTACTGCCAGCATGGGAATGTGATGGTGCATGGCCATGTAGACCCTCAGTTGATCGTGGTGCTGCCCTATAGCCAATTAGCTGCTGGCCAGTGTCTGCCAAACACTCACGCATAAATATTCCATGGTCAAGGAGTGCCAAGGTCTCCCCCACCATCTATCCATGCCCAAAGTATGCTTACAGATGGCTGCAGTGAGTCTGTATTGCCTCGGACACCAGGGTCATGCTCATCCACGACCCTGCGTGTATGTCTGGTATTACATTCATTACATGCCTGTGCCCACATGACAGCCTGAAACATGTGTCTGGTGACTGCTGCCAGGGCACTTGAAACAGAGGCATGACAGGCTGCAATCCTCCTCCGAGCACCCCTGCCCATCTACCTGTGTGGGACCTAGTCAGAACTCTGGCTATGGCTAGTGCCTGCACCCTCACTTTCCATAGTTACCCCAGTAGCCTGTTCCATGCCACCACCCGCCAACTGTTCATTATCTGTGGCCACTGATGATGGGGTATGTGTGGGCATTATGACGGTGTGCTGGGATGGGGTTGACAATAGTGGGATGACAACCGATGGCACAGTATCAGCCCCTGACAACCCCACCTGTGCCTCAATATGAGTATCATCATGGTCAGATTCTGCAGAGACACTGACATCAGTATCAGAGCGGGAGGGACCGCAGCTGCTATGTCTAACTGTGAGGGAAAAACAACATATGTAAATTACTACTGGAACTATAAGGTTTCCTGGTGTACACACACACACACACACACACACACACACACACACACACACACACACACACACACACACAGACACACACACACACACACACACACACTCACACATGCACAGACATGTGAGGTGCCTCAAAGGCATTACACAGACCTCACATTAGCCGACTAGGGCCATTCACAACACACAGTCAGACAATAACCCTGGACGGACCCTCAGCATCATGCAGTGCAGCCCTTTCCAATTACCATTACTACTAATATATACCTCTGGGATACATGAGTGGAGTTAGTAGGTGATGGCCCTTCACCTAGCACACACTGCACCCATGTAAATTATTGCTGTTCATCTGTATAGCACTGTGGCAACTCCTACAGGACATACCCCCCCAACTGTACAGGGTTTTGTTGAATGTCTACGTGTGGCTCATATGTTTGGTCTGTTCCTCATAACTCCTGTGTTTGTCTGATACATTACTAGGTTGGCCTATGGATTGGTGCCACTAAGTAATGTCCTAATTGGAGGTGCAGACTGCATAACCTGCGGTGCATGTATCTTAAGTCAAAGCCAGTTACTCAAACAACTTCCCAAGCTTATAGTGGATATAGTACATGTACACACACCTGTTAACATGCCAGGTTTTCATGTTATATCACATGAGACCTCAGAAATCAGGTCATAACATTGCCATCATTTCATATGACATATAACCTGTGCAGTCCAACTGAAGAACATACACATCAGTTACAGGTAACATCTGGTAACTGAAATGGGTATAATAGGCTTGGTGCATGAGTGTGCACACCCTTAAAGTAATACTCTATTACAGCAACTTTTGATTTAATCACAGCATACAGTCCTCTTGGGAAGGTATTTATCAGCATGGCACATCTTGACTTGCCAATGTTTGCACACTGTCCTTCGCAAAACACCTCCAACTATGTCAGATTGCAAGGGCATCTCCTGTGCACTGCCCTCTTCATGTCACCCTGCATATATCCTATTGGACGTAGCTGTGGGTTCTGACTCGGCCAGTGCAGAACGTTGCTTGTGTTCTGGTGAAGCCATTCTTTTGTTGATATGGATGTATGGTTTGGGCCATTGTTGTGTGGAAAGATGGAATTCCTCACCATCCACAGCTATGTGTCAGACACCAGAACATTTTTGAGCCACAAGGGACCAGTGTTTGGAACTGTTCATAATCCCCTCTAACTTGGCTACAGCCCCAGTTCCACCTTGTGAACAGCAACCCCAAAGCCGGACACTGCTATCACCATGCTTCACTGTGGGGGTGGTGGTGTTGTGGTGATGTGCAGTGGTGATATTGCACCAAACACGCCTGTCAGAATTGTGGCCAAAGAGTAAAACCATGGTCCCAAATTACCATAACATATTTTCACACTTGCTTTTTGGTGACCTGATGTATTGTTTTCAGACATTCACCAGGCCTGGATATGGTTTGGTGTAAGGAACCTCTGCCATCTTCCAACCGTACCCTATAGGCAGGACATGTGGAGACCATGTAGTACACACCCAGTACTTGCTGGAGATTCCTGCTATTCCTTCACTGTTGCTATAAGGCTCTTGGCAGCCTCCCTGACCAGTTTTAGTCTTGAATTCTCATAGACTTTGATGGGATGTCCACTCCTTCGCAATGTCACTGTAGCCCCATGTTTTCACCACCTTTTGATGACTGTCTGCACTGTATTCCATGGTATCAGCAATGCTGTGGAAATGTTTTGATACCCTTCTTCAGGCTGATACATCTCAAACATGTGTTCCCTTAGCAGCTTCGTTAGCTCTATGTGAACCATGGCTGTTGCTGTAGCAGGCAACTGGGTATATGTTAAGATAATCCTGGTAGGACAGCTGACTGTTAGTTGCTGTTAATCATAGAGTCTCTGTGATTGATGGCCATTGCGTACCCAATAAGATGTACTGCTGTAGTTATATCGAAAGCTGCCTCAACACAGTACTAGCTTCAGCCTGTGCACACATATGCATCTAGATTATTGTACTATTGTTATGTGTCATTATTGTTCCCCTAACAGATTTGTTTGCTTTACAATTGAATTTATAAGGTTATAGGTCACATGAAAGGTTGGCAGTATTTTGAACTTGTCTATTGTGCTCTCATTTTTATATATCACACATACCTGGCATTCTAACAGGTGTGTACACCATTTATATGCACTGTATGCTACAATATGACCCTAGGTTTGGACCTTTGTCCCGCCAGTTTATCGGTCTTTCTCCAGGTATCCTGCAATGACAGGTTGTGAGGTATGCTACAGATATGTGACATCTCCTGCAAACAGGCCCCTGTCATGACCACTGTGATGCATTGCATTAAACACCACCACAGGTGAACATGCAGATATTGCCAAATAGCTGAGTGTAACAGTTGTGTGCATGGTCACATGCATTAACTTTAGCATGCCTGAGGTACTGGTGAGCCACAACATGGAAACCCCATACTTAATGGGTTCAGGCTGCTGTCCCATGTGCAGACCAGAGGGACCTATGTACTTGTGAGGGAGAGGTGTTGTCAGCAGATTCACATTTGGCATTGGTAGAAGATGAACACTACGTTTTTGCACAGGTACAGTACACACTATGATATTACACAGTTTGCTGTCCTTCACCACAGATGTGCATTTGTGTGCATTACAACACCCCATCCACTAATCCATTTTGCACTGAGATATGCATTTGGAGACTCTGTAGAAGACAGTCTAAATGCTACCTCATTAAGTTGATGTGCACTTTGGTCTTACCTAGATGCTCTTTGCCTATTGCCTGGGTGCCACCCACCTACACAACTGCTGTTTCCCGTGTTTGAGTTTGTGTGGGGGCTACCCCAATGTTGGCAAGGGGCTTCCCTGTCGCTCTAAGTGGGGCCTGTGTGGCTGGCCCCACACTTGTAGCAGTACAGTCCCTCGCTACAGCAGCAGCCCTTTGCCAGCCACGATGTATCAGGTCAGTTGCTCTATGCCTGACCTGATCGTATGTGCGTTCATGATGGCCCAGCACGTTCACTCTGTGGATGATCTCATCCAACAGGGCAGTCCGCTCCTGCAGATTTTGCCGGATACCCCTTCAGTACCAGGCTACAACCTGCAATACCAGGCTACAACTCTTACCACACTTTTCGGCCACCAAACCAAGACTGAAACTCTAAAGGTGGAGGGGTGTCCATATTCACCAGGGATATTCACACCTCCAGGCTAATTGCCCAACACAGTTCATCTGAAATTCTCCAGGTGCAACTAACACTAGGTAAGACTGCAATCCAAATTGTAGTTTGCTACAGATCCCCCACCATGCCCCAAGATTCTCACTACACCTTTCTAAACATACTGGAAAATATTAAGATACAACCAAACATCCTAATACTGGGTGATTTCAACTACCCTGCCATTAACGGGGAAAACTACTCGGGTACCGACACCTTTTCCCAACAGTTCTTGGAATTCATAAATTCAAATGTCCTGAATCAACTAATCCACAGTCTCACCAGGGGCTCCAATATCCTAGACCTAGTAATTACCATCATGGTAGATATATGCTCCACACCAGTGGTCACCCCCCAATCCTCCCAACCATACCGAATTACTGAGTTTTGGGGTCCAAATAATAGGGTGCCACAATTCCCAAGTGGCACATCTTAATTTCCACATTTCCCAGCTTTTTATTTTAATTTTTTCTTCTCTGCATTTTGAGCTGAAGTCATCACGTGTGTGATGATATCAGCTCCGTAAAATGGCCTACCAGCCTGTCGGAACTGAGCTCAAGGGTTCACGTGCATGCATTTCCAGCTCTTTCAGCCAAGCAGGAATAATTGTGTTTCTGGTTTCTGCAAACGTAAAATAGTGGTTCTGTAAATGGAGAATGGCTGCTCCAGCCAAGCCATTCACATTAAGAATTCTGGGGACTGCAGTACACTGACATTCTAGATAGTTGCTGCAGAGGTAGCAAGACATAAGGGAATGAACAGAAATGTTAAGGTAGGTAGCTGTAGCTGTTTAATTTGCACTGATGGTTTGAGCAATCTCTGAGGTAGTAGCTGTGTGGAAACGATTTGGTAGTAGCAGGTGTGTGTGAAAGAGATCAGAAGATAGTGTGTGGGTGAATGCATGTATGAATGAGAAAGTGGGTATGTGAGAGTGATTGGAAGAGTGTACGTGAGTGAATGCATGTATGAATAGGAAAGTGGGTATGTAAGAGAGATTGGAAGAGTGTGTGTGAGTGAATGCATGTATGAATGAGAAAGTGGGTATGTGAGAGAGATCGGAAGAAGGCGTGTGAGTGAATGCATGTATGAATGAGAAAGTGGGTATGTGAGAGAGATCAGAAGATAGTGTGTGAGTGAATGTGTGTATGAATAAGAAAGTGGATATGTGAGAGAGATCGGAAGAGTGTGTGTGAGTGAATGCGTGTATGAATGAGAAAGTGGGTATGTGAGAGAGATCGGAAGAGTGTGTGAGTGAGTGCGTGCATGAATGAGAAAGTGGGTATGTGAGAGAGATCGGAAGATAGTGTGTGAGTGAATGTGTGTATGAATAAGAAAGTGGATATGTGAGAGAGATCGGAAGAGTGTGTGTGAGTGAATGTGTGTATGAATCAGAAAGTGGGTATGTGAGAGAGATCGGAAGAGAGTGTGTGAGTGAATGCGGTCATAAGTTGTGTATTTCAGAGGACCATGTGAACCAGGAGTCTCATTCCATGGTGGAATAGCTGAGTCTGTGATTGTGTTTTGTCTACAGTTGGTCATTGATCTCATTATGGTTCCTTAAAATCTGACGACTGTAAGATTATAACACGTGGTTTCTAGGATTTTTGAAAGTTCTTTGTAAATTCTGGATGGTTTTCTAGTCGGATGCTTTGTAAATTTGCTTTTCTCTGCGGAGGAACAGTTTAGCTCCATTGTGTGAACAGCTCTTAATTACAATTATCTAGTTTTTTGGGTAATGTGCTATACTAACATATAGAATAGATCTCTCTAAATCGGACACGCAGTTTTTAATGTTTTGTTTGTTTACCACTTAAAGACCTATTATTGGGTTGTTGTATTTAGTGAATGCTTTATTTACAGGCACAGAGAGCATGTGCTTGCTGATTTGATCTCAGTACTGTAGTTAGCATATTGGTTGTTTAGTTATTTGTACAAATTATTTTGCTGTTCACTCCTGTATCAGGTTTGATGCATTAATTGATTTTTGTATTTTGTTTTATTATTAGGGGATTAAGATGGCAGAGTTGACCCATGAGGGAGATGTTGGGTTTAAGTCTGTAGAGGAAGATGTACAGTCAGTGGATACAATCCCACTTGAGGGGGACACTGCTGAAGAACAGTTAGGAGAGGTGTCTGCTATGAAAGTAGAAATAGGGGCAGCGGAGACAGAGGCCCAGGAAATGGATGAGGAAAGTTCAAGTAAACAAAAGATGCTGGGTAGGAAGGGGTGTAAAAAAGGTAAAGGCACCAAAGTTGGCACAGACGTTGGTTTGGAAATAACGCCTCGTGATAGATTTTTGTTTAATACGAGCGAGGCTGCTCAGTTTATTGACGGTGTTTGTCAAGTATTAAACTTGACTGCTGTCAAACCTCAGGTAAAACCAAATGACTCTAATGCTTCTGAAAAAAATACCAAACCGGGGTGATTTTCCCCCAGTTTAAGAGTTTGAGTCACTCATTAAGAATGAATGGAGAAATGCGGGTAAGAAGTGGTCTATGTCTGGTCATTGCAAGAAACTGTATCCTTTCCCTAGGGATTGAAGAAAGATGTGGGGTGCTTCTCCTACTGTTGATTCGATGGTTGGTGACTTTGTAAAGAGCAGTGTAGTAACTCAATAGGGAAAGATTGTTCCTAAAGATGGTGTGGAACGTAGAATTGATTATGCTTCTCAGAGCTTTTGTTGTATTTGGGTAAATAATTACAGCTGCTTCTGCTGCATGATCTTATGTTGCTCCGGCACTCATGTCTTGGTTAGACCAGTTTTCTCAAGCTTTGCCTGAAGATTTAAAAAAGCATAAAAGTTTGCCTTTGCTTCAGTCTACTGCCAAGTTTCTATCTGATGCAATGCACAATATTGTGAAGGCAGCAGCATTTGCTTCAGTTGCTCAGACCACAGCCAGGAGGGCATTATGGTTATGCAACTTAGAAACAACCACAGGGTTGAAAAAATACATGCTAGATCTTCCTTTTAAGGGTGATCAGCTTTTTGGAGATGGTATTAATGAGTTGATAAAGCAAGTTAGAGAGACCAACAAAAAACAATGACCCTCTTTAAGAAAAATCTTGACAACTGGATGGAAAATAGAAAATTCACCATATGGATCACTTCTGTGGCACTGCTTGACAGGGGCATAGGAAAATAATTTTCTTGGGTGGCAAAAGCCAGGGGAACCTTTTGGCTTGGCTTATATAGGCCCCAGGGCCAATAGCCTAGTACCTACCTATGAGCCTATGAGCCTATGAAATGACTGCTGCTTGAGTTATTAATAGGTTTTCCAGATACTGCTCCAGTAATTTAGGGAAGTGATAGAGAAGCAGGTTTTGGAGTGTTTCTGTATGAAATAGAGTTAGAAACAGTTATTGAGGTATAGGAGGTATGCACTGCTGTTTGGCTTGTTTGTAGCAGTTAAAAAGAAATTATTTTTCAGTATTTAATCCATGGGAATGAAACCTCTGTGCAAAAATAGTGTGCATTATGAGAGAAAATCAGGGATGTTTTGCACAGGAAAGAAAATATTTATAGTGAATGATATTCTTTGTAAGGAAACTGAAGTGTGTAATAACTGGAACTGATAAAGTATGCAGACTAGTGTAGAGGTACATAAAATGAAAACTAAATTATATAAGTTAATGTGCTTCCTGACAAGCTAATGAGAGTACATGGAAAGAAAGAAATTTATTTAGCATTGATCCTTTTTTATCTTGTGTACTTGTTTGTGTTTATGTGCATGTGTGTGCATGGTTGTGTGTGTGCGTGTGTGTGCACTATGTGTGTGCATGTGTGCACGCATGCGCGCACGTGCGTGTGTGTGTGTGTGTGTATGTGTGTGTGTGTGTGTGTGTGTGTGTGTGTGTGTGTGTGTGTGTGTAAGTAGACTTTTATGATGCAAATGTTCTGAATTGGACAGTTTTGTCATTATTGGTTCATGCATTTTGTTTCATTGCCAGCAGTTTTGTCATTATTGGTTCATGCATTTTATTTCATTGCCTATTGGAAAAATGTTCAAACAATAAATTTAAAATGCTCTCTAACTTAAGTCTAACAAGTGTGCTGTATAGGAATATAATTTAATAAAGTCAGGAAGGTGTATCAAAGAATGCATGTGTGTTTTTTGTTTTGTGTGCAAGGGGCCTATGATTTGAAAACAGCCCAAAGGTAATCTTTATCCACCAATGGACAGATGCATTTTCTTTGGATGTGGTGTGGGTTTCAATGCTGTTTCAATGAATGTGAGTTTCAAGGGCAGAGATTTTCATTGTGAGACAGTATTGCTTTGTTTACCAGACATCTGTTAGTGTTTGTCCATTGTGCTATAAAATGTAAAAATAAAATCCAAATAATCATTGTAGAAGTAAAGCAGTACACACACATTATTGTTTATGGTAAATGGGGCGAAATAGCCAGGTAATGGGACATTAGAATGGTTGCGGTGGGACTCTGGTGCCATATTTTGGTTATCTGTTCTTCAGTTTGCATTTGAAAGTTGGTATCCCACAATTCCATTGGAGTGGTCGAGGTTGTGTAATTATGTATGCAAATTTTATGTTACTCAGCGTACAGATTTGTACCTATTTTTCATGGGCATTGTCCAGATTTTTGATGTTTCCAGGTTGAGAGGTATGTCACCCCCCCATTGGTCAGGTCTCACCATAAGCAAATCACCCTTGACATCCAAATCCCACCCCCACCCCCCACCCCCAGTAAGGAAACCTCCGTAAAAAAATTCTCCAAAGCCAACTTCATGCTACTCAAGTCAGAAGTGACAAACTTCACGACACCCATGCAGTTGGGAGCTGAAAGTTCGACTGCTGAATCCTACGCTAAGGCACTGTACAAGTACATCCACTTGTGCATGAATCGTGCCATCCCAAATAGAACCAAGACACTGTCCTCCAAAAAAAGGAAGTCAATCTGGTGGTCCCCTGCCATAAACAAACTATACAACAGAAGGAAGAAACTGTTGCAGAAAAGAGGAAAATCCCAGGATGCAAAAAACTCCCTCACCAGCCTCAGTAAGAAGTTGAGATCCCTCATAAAATCCTCCAAAGCTAGTTATGAAAATAAAATTACCAAAGATTCCAAAGACAACCACAAGGCATTCTATAGTTATGTCAATAATCTAAATGGCAATGCTCAGATCTGCTCTGAGCTACAACAGAATGGCATTAAATATACTGATCCCAAGGATATTGCCAATATCCTGGCAGATCGATTTAGTGCCAACTTCACCCCCCTCTCACCCCCTAAAGGGCCCATCTCAGTACCAAAAGATTGCCAGATTCCAGTAATCACGGCCACACAGGTAGAAACCTCACTCTCCAAAGCTAGGAATACAGTATCCATGGGACCACACGACATCCCGGGCTGTGTACTACATGAACTACAAAATGAACTGGCACCTCACCTAGGTGTCATGTTTAATCATAGCCTCACCTCAGGCTTTGTGCCCACTGAGTGGCACACAGCTACAGTTATCCCACTCCACAAGGGGGGATCCACCTTGGATCCCGGGAACTACCATCCCATCAGTCTGATGAGCCTGATCTGAAAGAGCATGGAACGCATTATCATGTAACTTATAAACAGAGACATTGGCAACCTTCAAACACTGGACCCCACCCAGTTTGGGTTTGTGAAGGGCTGATCTTGTCTCCTGAACCTGATTGATTTCTTCGAATCAGTCTCCAGAGCTGTGGACGAGGGTAAGGCTGCCCACACAGCCTATCTGGACTTCGCCAAGGCCTTTGACACCATCCCCCACTTTGGAATCATAGCTAAACTTACTAAGATGGGCATAAATCCCTACTTCACTTGATGGGTTGCCAACTGGCTTACTGACAGAACCCAGACTGTAAAAGTAGCCAACTCCACATCCAGCTCCAGACAAGTGACAAGCCCATACATGTTAAGCAGAGCACCTCCTTGGCCCTCTTCAAAAGGAACCTTGATGATTGGCTGGGAGATAGGAAATTCACCCCTTGGATCACTTCAGTCGCCCTGCTAGACAGGGGTCCAGGGAAGTAAATATTTTGGGAAGAAATATCCAGGGAATTGTTATGGCTAGGCTTGTATAGGCCCTAGGGCCAATAGCCTAGTACCAACCTATGAACCTATGAGTACCTCAGGGTCCAGTCTTTGGACCACTCTGGTTTGGCATCTACTTCTCTGAAGTATAGGCCAACACTAAGGGACTCTGGCTAACAAAGTTCGCAGATGACTGCAAACTGGGAGCCATTATTGAATCCCCTTATGATGTGGATATTCTACAAAAGGGCCTTACAGAAACATATGCTTGGTGCCAGAGCCATGGGCTCAAGCCTAATGTCAAGAAATGTATAGTTATCCCCTTTGGGAAAAAAACATGTACCCATGAATTACCACATAGGTGGCAGTACACTAAACACCAAAAGTGTGATGAGAGACTTAGGGACACAGGTGGACAGTGGTCTCACCTTCAATAACCTCATCACCACAACAGTCAGCAAATCTTTCTATGTGGCACACCTCATCACTTAAGGGCTTTTCATCCCGGAAAAAGGAGGTCATTGTCCCACTGTACTCATCCCTCATTAGACCCATTATAGAGTACAACACCCCGTTTGATATGTACCTGAAATGACATCTGCAACAGCTGGAAAAGCTGCAGAAATACCTTACTAAAGTAATCACAGGCCTAAAGCAGATGCCCTATGCTGACCATCTAAAAAAACTCCAGCTATACTCTGTGGCATATTGTCTACTCAGAGGAGAGCTCTGCTTAACATACAAGGCCATGTCAAACCCTGAGCTGTTGGACATGCTCCACTTAAAGAAATCCCAATCCCTCAGAGCCACAAGATCCATGGATCTAAACCTAGTCATCACAATAAACAAAACATGCTGGAGGGATAGGTTCCTGACCCAAAGATTCCCCATACTCTGGAACAGACTGCCCATGCATGTTGAGCAAAGCGCCTCCTTGGCTGCCTTCAAAGGGAACCTTGATGATTGGATGGGAGATAGAAAATTCAACCTGGGGATCATGTCAGTCACACTGCTAGACAGGGGTTGAGGGAAGTAAAGATAAATATTGTGGAAAGAAATATCCAGGGAATTGTTATGGCTAGTCTTATATAGGCCCTAGGGCCGATAGCCTAGTATCAACCTATGAACCTATGGAAGGATGGGCATAGTTTAACATTACAGCTTCTGTGATGGCAGCTGTCTCCACATCAGTGTAAGGCAGTTGCCGCTGCATGGCACCCATATGACATAAACAGAAAACACATCACAGGACATCAGACATTGCCCAGAGTTCTTTACAGAGCCAGCACATGCATATGAAGTATCATTAGCCACCACTTACAAACACATCATAACCCTGTACCTGGCAGTATTGTATGAACTTGCATTGTACTCCTGGTCCTGATGTGTCATGTTCCCCCCAATGAGGACCAGTACATTCCATAAACCAACATTCATCATTCACGTTTGTGTAGAGGGATGAAAGTCGCTGTGTTCCTTGCAGATGGGATTTCAGTGATGCTCAGGCTTTGCTTGCATACAGTGTGTAATGGAGCTGGAAGCATATACCTGGGTTCATGTAGGATGCAGAGAGTAATGTTATCAGCCCCAAGGGGACTTCCTTTTGTTAAGTATGATTAGGTAGTTTGGACCTGATCCATGATGATGAGTGGAGGGGTGCATGTGCTGTGCATATCCAGCTATACTGATGGAGATCCAGTGGGGTGATGTTTGCCCTAAACCTGTCTGCAGCAGGTTAGTTGTAGCTATAGTGTGTGTGTGTATGTGCTGTGATTGACCACCATTACAGGGTGGGTTGGGTTTGTGCCTCTGAGACTGCAGACATATGTAAAGATGGCCTTGTGATCATCCTTAGTGGATGTGTCCAATTTAACCTTACAGTAATCCACCTGTGACCTAATATGCTCGTTCAAAGGTTGACATGCCACCCAGTCGGTGCCTACTCCTACTTTACCCTGTACAATGAATATAGCATCACATTATGCGCTTTGTGCATTGCTGCTGTCTAGCAAAGGGGTTTTCTCTACTTTGATGGAGACAGGTTTTACAAGTAAGGTATTGCTGAGGCCATATAGCTATGTGGATGGTCATATATCTGTTTGTAGTAGGCATGGACACAGAGTCAGAGCACAGTTGGCCACCTCTACCATTTCAATGTGATACTCATGCTTATTATACTACCCATGTCTGTGTCAGAGCAATGACACAACCAGTAGCTGTAGAGGTGTAACTCTGTTGGATGCACAGAAACTAAGGTTACACACGTGTACAATTTGTACAGCTTATTCACCTGACGTTTTGCATCCCATGTCAGCTGTTATAAGGCAGCCAGGTGCACCTGCCCATGCATACATATGCACATGTAATACCTGGTATACATGTCTGTTCTCTGTCAGTATGGCACACTATAATGACAGTCTTGCTGCTCAGTCAGTCATGTCAACCTGTTAGGGCAGGACATCTGTAGGACAAAGCACATACATGGTGGGCTATGGGCCACAATTACTGACATTGTCTTCATATTGCTGTAACACACATATGTCATTTGATAGTTCAGTAGCCTTTGCATTCACAGACATACCCTAGAGCTTGTCTGATGCTCATATGGCAGGCAGAGAGGTGAAAGGCTAGGTGTGTGGTAGTGAGGGTAGGAACTGTTAATGTCGTGAGTATGACTGGTATAGGGACAGAGCTAGCTGATTCACTGGAGAGAAGAAAGGTGGATATATTGTGTGTGCCAGAGACCAGATGGAAGGGTTGTACAGCTGTATGTATCGGAGTTGGGTGCAAATAGCTTTATCATGGTGTGTATGGTAGTGGAAATGGAGTAGGGGTTAACCCGAAGGAACATTATGCCAAGAGTGTTTGTGGGGTAGAGTGATGTTCAGAGGGCTGGAAATTGATGGTGTAATGTAGACAGTGTTTAGTGCATATGCTCCTCTAATTGAGTGTGTGTTGGATGAGAGAGATGTCCTTTGAACAGATGTAGGATATACATTTGTTTTGTATAGGCAGCATCTTGCCTTTAGTAGGTAATGCTCATGAGCAGCTTATGACCTGTGCACCAATTGGAGTCCCCCACTTGCTAATTGCATATGGAACAGCTGTGGTATAATTCCCATACCCAATAGCATGGAAACATACTCATATAACTGAGTACTTCATGTGGTGTTGCCCCTTTTACTTGCCTGGGAGGAGTACTTCATGGAGGCGTGAGATGAACAGTATCACAGAGTGTAGTTGGGAATACCTCTTATAACAAACACTGTGGAGACTGCCCAACAAATTGGGGGAATATGTTCCAGACATAGGGACAGAATGTAAGTATTGCTGTTATACAGTTGAACTAATGCTAGTTTGACAGGGTTTGTGCGGATATGGCTGCTCTGCATGAATTTAAGTCTGATAGTTTTATGTGGTTGACATAACTTCCGGCTGCAGGGCTGTTTTCAGACTGACCACAGTTTGGACTGTTATATTTGGTGTGTTACTCAGACATTTTCTGGCCTTGGAAATTCAATAACATACTCTGAGGATTGCAGTCATTAAATGGTAACATCCATATGTGTTTTTGACTTAATATCCCTCAGAACAGATATGCTATAACAACCTTGTTACACCAGCGACTTTCTCAGTTTATGACAGTAATATGTCAATACTACCCCTGTGTTTAGGCCTCTGCCCCAAAATATGTCAGGCTTTGTCCAGATCTCATGCTGTAAGAGGTGTATATGTATAGTATATCATTATATAGTGACTTCATTCCAGATATCCCGGTGATGTATCAGACTGTCAGACATAACGAAAACGGTGCTGCAATACTATGAACCAAAAAGTCCAAAATGAGAAACGGAGAATGTAAACCACTTCTGGCCAAAGTTTATTCAAAACACGCTCCACACAAAAATATATAGTGTCTCACAATATACACTTTATGTGTGTGTTTTCACATAGAGTGTATATTGTGAGACACTATATATTTTTGCGTGGAGCGTGTTTTGAATAAACTTTGGCCAGAAGTGGTTTACATTGTCCGTTTCTCATTTTGGACTTTTTAGACTGTCAGACATGTTACGTTTAAAAGGCCTTATATATGAAGATGAAGCCTGGACATTCTGTGAGACTGTATATAGTTGAGAGGACTGTGTATTTCTGGCAATTGTTGACAGACTGTCAGGATTGTGTAGCAGTGTATTGTGAATGTATTATTTGGCCTGTGTAGGGAGGGGGTAGATGTAAGTGTTGAGGGTCCTTTTCTATCTGACTTTGCATGCTGCTCCAGTTTCTGGTGCTGTATCAGCTGTATATGTTTGTAGGGGCAGACTGAAACATGTCCCATACCATGGTCAGGCATGAGCCTACACTCTGAATTGGGCCAGTATATATAGGGGTAGTGTGTGAGTGGCAAACATGCTGATGATTTTGTTCACACAGTCCATATACTCTACTGTTCCTGTGGCTTACCAGTATGTCACTTTGAATGTGGCAAGATTGGTTCTGGGTATACACTTTCAAACTGGTGTCTGTTGGCTAGTGCTGTTACATCCCTGTATTCCCTGATATATTTGCAATTACATGTGTATTCCCCCATAGGATAATTTGGTTTGCATTATGTCAGTCTGCCTATTGCTTAGACAGTACTTGGTAACATGTATTGCAGCTCAGTGTAGTTTCCCTACTGTGATGTTATGTCCTGATATTTATCAGATGTACTGTTGCCTGGCCGGGCCAGTGGCCCCCATACATGTTGTGTATGTCTGACACTTGGGAACTGCTGATTGACGGCTCACTGTCTGTTATTCTAAAAGTGTATTAGTTCTGGTTTAAGCACTTGGGCTTCAGGCCAGTTATTTTACATTAAGAAGGTTCGTGGTCTGCACTCTTGTGGGAGGAGAGGCTGGACTCTGCCCTTCTGAGCTGGGAATTTCTGGTTAAAGGCTTATAGTGCCTGCATATTTGAACTGTTTTTTACTAAACTGGTACACTTTGTTTGCTGTAGCATAGACTAGATCCAGGCCTGCTGAATCTAGCTTTGTTTGTATAATTTGAGCACTAATCCAGGCATTCTTTAAAGTATTCAATTGCATTTATTACTGCTTGGTAGTAACTTGATTAAAGTGTAGCTATCATTCTAAGTCTTTTGGATTAAGCACTTGGGCTCAGACCAGTTGTTTTACATTAGGAAGGTTTGTGGCCTACACTGTGGTGGCAGGACAGGTAGCTTACATCCTTCTAAGTTGGGAACTGCTGATTGAGGGCTCAGTGTCTGTCATTCTAAAAGTATTAGTTCTGGTCTAAGCACTTGGGCTGCAGGCCAGTTATTTTACATTAAGGTTTGTGGTCTGCACTCTTGAGGGAGGAGAGGCTGGACTCTACCCTTCTGAGCTGGGAATTTCTGGTTAAAGGCTTATAGTGCCTGCATATTTGAACTGTTTCTTACTGAAATTGGTACACCTTGTTTGCTGTAGCATAGACTAGATCCAGGCCTGCTGAATCTAGCTTTGTTTGTATGCTTGTTTGCTTGTTATTTCCCTGAAACGCTAATTCCACCTAAAACGTGGCTTTTCAGCGCTTCTGTGGATCCCTAGTGACATCTGCATTGCTTACTGTACTTATTTCCTTGTTTCACTTGAAAGAAAGTTACTGTTTGTCATTTTTGCATTTAAGTTACCTGTAACACATTGCATTTAAGTTACCTGGCACTTGCTCACTAAAGCAATTATATAAGTCAGCACTAAAAAATTAAAAGCACTGCACCCTCACAAACTCCCCTTGAGTACATTGTTCCCCACTGGCCCTTTTTTTTCAATTATAAAGGAATTCCCAATACTATTCTAGCATGTCCAAAGGTCAGTTGTCAATCTCCTCTCCAGTCCAGCTGGTGAATCTGGGAATCTTGAGGCAATGTTACAACTGCCTCATGTACACAGACAACCCTCTCCTCCTCCCAACAAATTCCAACACATGTGAGAGATGCAACCATATAGCCAAACTGGAGGCTAAGCTCTCTCAACTCAGCACTGGCGAAACCTGTCAGGAGGAGAAGGAAATCACACTCACTACAATTCCAGTCTCACATAGACCTACCATGACAGCAAACCAAACACATAAACACACAAAAACATACTCGGAGGCTCTAAATAAAAATCTGCCTAAGCAGCAGAGACCTCCAAAGCAGACACCCAAGCAACTACTACCCCAAAACAAAACACGTGCAACACATAGCTCACAAAGCCAGTGTGTCGAACAGTCACAGCCCTTAAGGCTAAAAAACACACCTGATACACTTGTAATAGGTGACTCTATTGTCAGGCACACTGACGTCCCGCTCACCAGGCTGAACAAGGAGAAGGTCACGGTGAGCTGCCTGTTGGGTGCTAGGATCCGCCACATAACACAAGCACTCAGGTCACTCCAAGGCAAGTACAAATATGACTCAGTCATTGTCCATGCTGGTGTGAATGACCTGAGACGTACCTCCCTGGACTACATGAAAAGAGACATAGAGGAGCTGTCTGAGCATGTGGCCCAGGCCAGTATGGCCCTGACCTTGAGTAGCATCTTACCCTCACCAAGAATGATGCCACAATATGAAGACAAGATGATCAATTTCAACAATTGGCTTAAGTATTGGTGTCATTCAAAGGGGATCCAATGCCTGTCAGCCTGGGATGACATGCTCGACAAGCCACGAATCTTCACTAGGGACGGCTTGCACCTGTCGCCCCTGGGCTTTCGGATATTGACAAAGGCTCTTGCTACCCCCATAGTGCCTTTTTTAGGCAAGGCTCAAAAGACAAACCCACCTCCATAGGTATCACAAGGGATAAGAAACTAAGAGTAATGCTACTCAATGCCAGAAGTCTAAACCTCAAGATGCATGCACTCGAAACTCTCCTTAGCATGGAGAACATCGATATCTGTGCAGTAACAGAAACCTGGTTCAAGGCTCCCGAGAGCACCCCAGCACTACCAGGTTATACCTCATACCATGCTTTTCGGCCCCAAAACTTGGACCGAACCAGAAAAGGAGGGGGAGTATCAATATTCGTTAAAGATACCCACACATCTAGGTTGGTGGCACAGCACGAAGCATCAGAGACTATCCATGTGCAACTAACAGTGGGTAAAACTGCCTTCCAGTTTATAACCTGCTACAGACGACCCTCCCAAACCCATGAACCCCACTCTGCCTTCCTGAGAACACTGGAAAATATGAAGGTCTCTCCAAACACCATTATATTGGGCGACTTCAACTACCCAAACCTAGGCTGGGAGCATTACTCTAGCTCCAACACCCTAGCTCAAAGGTTCCTAGAATTTATAAACTCAAATGCTATGGAACAACTTGTTACCACTCCCACAAGAGGGGAAAACATACTGGACTTGATCATCACCAACATGGGGACTCTGTGCTCCAGACCAGAAGTGTATCCCTCACTGGTAAGATCAGACCATAAACCATCCTCACTGGATATTCACATTCTGACCCCACCCCCTGCCCAGAAAACCACAGTGAAAAACTTCTCTAAAGCAAATTTCACACTCCTCAAAACTGAGGTGGAATCCTTCAAAGCCACCGGGCATATGGAAAATACGGCCCAGACCACAGAATCCTTTATAAACGCATTCTATGAACACCTTCAGGAATGCATGGATCACGCAATCCCAAATAAAACCAAGACCCAATCCTCCAAAGGCAGACGTCCTGTCTGGTGGACCCCAGCCATAAACAAACTATACAATAGGAGGAGGAAGCTACTACATGATAGAGCAAAATCCCAAAAAGGGAAGGCATCTCTGATCACTGTGTTAGCAAAAAACTACGGGCACTCATAAAATTGTCTAAGGCCAGCTTCGAGAGAAAAATTGCACAGGACACTAAGGATAATCACAAGGCTTTCTTTAGTTATGTTAGGAACCTGGGTGGGAATTCCCAGATATGCTCAGAATTAGTCCAAAATGACAAAAAATACACTGAACCCACAGACATTGCCAACATCCTAGCTGACAGGTTCAGCGCAAACTTCTCCCCCCCTCCCCACCAAAAGGGCAAATATCTATCCCAGCAGAGTGTTGCCCCCCCTGACATCTCAGATGCTCAGGTAAGAGCCGCCCTCTCCAAAGCAAAAAACACAGCATCAATAGGACCAGATGGTGTCCCGGGCTGCGTCCTACATGAACTCCAAGAAGAGCTAAACCCAAACATAAAACTACTGTTCAATCTCAGCCTTATCACAGGATATGTACCCAAAGAGTGGCGTACAGCAACAGTGGTTCCTCTCCACAAAGGTGGTGCCTCAATGGATCCTGGAAACTATCGCCCCATAAGGCTGACTAGCTTGGTCTGCAAAGCTATGGAAAGGATCATTATGGACCTCATAAAAAAAGATATTGGGGACGTACAGACACTGGATCCTACCCAGTTCAGCTTTGTTAAGGTCAGATCCTGCCTCTTAAACCTGGTCAATTTCTTTGAAACAGTCACCAAGGCCATTGACGAGGGGAAGGTGGTCCACACAGCCTACCTGGACCTCGCAAAAGCCTTCGATACAATACCCCACTCGGGCATTATAGATAAGCTCACCAGCTTAAATATAAACCCCTATGTCACTAGATGGGTTGCAAACTGGCTCAAGGACAGAATCCACATGGTTAGAATTGCTGGAGCCATGTCAGACTCCAAACCAGTTACAAGTGGCGTCCCACAAGGCTCAGTCCTGGGACCTCTCCTGTTTGGTATATATTTCTCGGAGGTACAGGCCAACACGGAAGGACTGTGGCTGACCAAGTTCACAGATGACTGCAAACTGGGCGCTATAATCGACTCTCCAGCCGACACAAGTATCCTCCAAAAGGGTCTCATAGAAACAGACAACTGGTGCCAGAGCCATGGCTTCAAGCTAAACGCGAAAAAGTGTATAGTCATCCCCTTTGGCAAAAACAAAGTGCCTACAAATTACCACATAGGTGGTAATCCATTAAGTACGGAAGAAGTAATTAGGGACCTGGGGACCCAAGTTGATAGCAATCTCTCATTTGACAACCACGTGGCCAAAGTGGTTAGAAAAACATTTTATATAGCCCACCTAATCATGAAGGGATTCACATCTAGATCAGCAGAGGTCATCGTGCCTCTTTACTCATCCCTCATCAGGCCCATAATTGAGTACAATGCCCCTTTTGGGATGTACCTTACCAGACACCTGCAGCAACTGGAAAGACCCCAGAAGTACCTCACCAAGAGGATCAAAGGGCTCAAACAGATGCCATATGCTGCCCGGTTAAAGAAACTCCAGCTCTACTCAGTGGCATACCGCCTGCTCAGAGGCGAGCTGTGCCTGATGTATAAAGCCATGTCCAACCCGGAATTAATGGACATGCTGCACCTCAGAAAATCCAAATCCCATCGAGCTACGCGCTCGAGAGACTTGAACCTCAGCACTGAAATAAATAAGACATGCTGGAGGGACAGATTCATAACCCAGAGGCTCTCTTCACTCTGGAATAAAATCCCAGTCCAGGTTAGGCAGAGTCCCTCATTGACTCTCTTTAAGAGGAATCTTGATGAGTGGATGGGGGATCGTAGGTTTACCCCGGGTATCACTTCTGTGTCACTGTTAGACAGAGGTACAGTATACTAACCTCGAAAAAGGGCATAGCAAAATTAATTTAAAATGGGTGGCGATAGCCAAACACATTCTGGCTAGGCTTATAAATGCCCTAGGGCAGATAGCCTAGTATGAACCTATGAACCTATGAATCAGTGGAATGATGTGAAGATTTATGTCAGTGCGTAGTGGGGAGTCATTTGGTTTTGGACTTCGGCTATTCCTGTCAATATATGGTACAACAGACAAGAGGGTGTTACTGCATCAACTGTGTCACCTTATCTACTCCAGTATTTGGGATATGTTCCCAGTTTCATGGCTTTACACCCCCCTTGGTCAGGATTGGTCCAGATTTGTTGCACTAAGGGGTACTGAATATACCTCTCGACTGGCCAGCTTGTTTCAGACTATCCAGGATTATTGCTCATAATGTATGTTCTGTTCCACAGAATCATTATTTTCATTTCTGTGGTAAATCACTGTGATGATGTGAGGATTTCTGTTTGTAAATGATGACATACATTTCAGTTTCAGAACTCACATCCTTCTGAACGTGTATGCTGACACGAACCCTGTTACTGTAGGAACATTCTACGTTTATAACTCCAGTATGTACATTATGTCCCTTTTCTTGGACCATTGCTCCCCCCCATTTTGACAGCCTTTGTCCAGAATTATTGCAGTAAGAGGTGTAGCGGTATGGTGCTGGGTATGACTCCCCTAGATGTTATGGACACACACACACAGGTATACATATATATATATATATATATATATATATATATATATATATATATATATATATATATATATTCCTTTTTTGGTATCTATACATATGTTTATATAACCATATTTATGTATATATACTATACGTCTTGTTTTATATGTATAGCTCCATATATCTGATGTATATACTTTTTAATATTTATCTATCACCATACACATCTATATGTGTATATTTATATATACTAAACATGACTGATTCACAGTGTTTGTTCCCCACTATTCTATACCCATACTGAATGATATATTTGAAAAAACAGCAAGCAATGTTACTTCTCAGATGATGTAGTGCTAAATTGACCTGATTATGGTGTACAGGGTCCTGGGTTCAACACTTGACAGGGCTGATTATTTTGTTGCTGGGCAGAACAGTGGCTGATGGAGACAGGGTGATTAAAGCAGTTTTAAGCAATTATAAGTGGGTTTGTGTGGGTTTGCATGATGGTAAGCTGTACCAACACATGATTAAATGGGAAACTGCTTAATCTGTGTAGGCATCACTTAGCATCATGCAAACTTCCTTTCTGCTGCTTACTGCTGCTTACTCCCGCTTACCCCCATGCTAATTTATTTAAAAGAAAGGAAAAAAGGGGTGAAAGGAAAGTGGTGAAAAAGGGGACATGCAGAGGGAAAAACAATATGAAAGATAGCTAGTTATGTGCAGGGCGGGTGTATGGAAGGTCTAAAGCTGTGCATTTCTCATACAGCAATAGGTGTGCATTTGTACAGAATTTGGAGGTGAATTTGGACACTCAAACCCCCTTAGAGAGTGGGATGAGGACAATAGTAATGTGTTGTTAAGCCAAGTAGACCAGATTACATGTGTCCAGTGGACACGTGTTCGAAATGGACAGCTATGTATGGGGCAACATTTTTTTGTGGGAACAGATTGCCCCACCCCCCTTTTGTTTTTCTTTTTTTTATAATGTGTGAGTGGGATGTTGGGGAAGAACAGTAGGTATATTTGGGGAGGTAGGTTGGGTAGGAAGACATGCAAGACAGATGAGACAGCAGACAGGGGCGAACATCTTGGATGGGAAGGGTGGCAGGGAATCGGATGCCCACATGCCCCCAAATGGATTCAGTGGGAGTGAGGTCCCCACCCATGGGCAGTCACCACAGCACTTTCACGGTCCCAAAAGTGGCTGTGCTGGGGGCTGAGCAGGAGGGGCAGGCTGACCCTCAAGATCTGTCGCATGGCCTTCAAACTAGCATAGCAGATCTCCAAACTCCTTTCGAAGCTCGCTACGCACCAATCCCCAGACCTGACTTTGAGTGACGGTGTTCTGTCCATGCCTGCTCTGGAGAGGGGACAGGCCCCATCCAATGAGGCAGTTCTACCTAAAGGTGGTGCAGGACCAGCGGACGAGGAGGTCCCGGGTTGGGTTGTAGACATGCTGTGGCCTTCTATAACATATGTTGGTTAGTCATGAAAAACACATTACAGGATTAGCTATAACAGCATGCATGGCTTTTGCCATTAACCCAAAACAACAGATTTGGAACAGTTGCATAGCAAACAAAACACATGCATATATGGAACCACAGTTGGCATTATAACGGTATGCAGGTTACATTGATAGTAACAGGCCACCAATGATAGTATTTGAACAGGGAACATTAATAGTTAAACATTTAAATATTTGTAGAACAATAGGACACATGTTCCAACAGTACGTTTGGTGAAAAACATGCCCATTGATTTATGTGTTTAGATTATTGGTGCAGATAGGGTGGGGGAGAGAGAGAGATGTCAATTAACAACTGTATAGGCTTCAGTTGCTCACAACTTTAATGATCATTGGTCTACTCATTACTCTCCAGATATTACCCAGACCTCCCAACCATCCTGAATTACTCGGTTTTACCGAGTTTTGGGTCCAAACGAAGGGGAGCCACGATTCCCGAGTGGCACCCCTTCATTTCCGATTTCTTTGCTGTTTTTTTTTTATTTTTTAAATTTTCGTGCTGTCGGAGCTGACATCATCACATGCACAATGACATCAGCTCCGTCTGCACTACCAGCCAGTCGGAATTGAGCTCAAGGAGCTCACGTCATTATTTCCAGCTGGCTGCAAGCAGGCAGGAGAGAAGAATTGCTAGACGGACGGAAATCCGCTGCCGCAGCTTGTTTTTGCTGGGACTTTGCTACTAGAGGGACAGGGACTCCACTGCTGGGACTTCTTATTTTGTTATGTTTGCTTTGCTGCTAAAGAGAGAATGGGACTTTTGCTTTGCTGCTAGAGGGGTTCTGAGAGAATGGGACATTTGCTTTGCTGCTAGAGGGGTTCCGAGAGAATGGGACATTTGCTTTGCTGCTAGAGGGGCTCCGTTTGCTTTTGGCTGCTGTTTGGACTTTGCTGGGAATTATTAGGTAAGAAAAGGAACAAAGGGTGTGTGTGTGTGTGTGTGTGTGTGTGTGTGTGTGTGTGTGTGTGTGTGTGTGTGTGTGTGTGAAAATGCTTGACATAATGAGCTCTTGCTAGGAATAAAATAACTGCACGTTCAGCAGAGGTCAAGGACGTTTTCTCAATGGCACAGACTCTGTACATTCTCTTTTAAATAAGGTATAGAACAGCATGAGAGTCTGTGTACAGCAGCTATCTGTAAAATGGCTGTGCTGCATCTGTGGAAGAAAAAAAAAATATGTGCTTTACACTGAATAAAAAAAAAATTACAAAAATACCAATCTGAAAAGTATGCAGTTACACAATATAAAACTAGACGTGTATCCAAGGGCTTAATTTATTCATATAACCAGCAGATTCTTTTGAATTCCTGAAAGTTAAATGTTTATGAAATAATTATGTACAAAACAATGAAGATTTTGAGTATAATTATAGGATGTGGAAATAACTGCATCACACAGCAATAGCATTAAGGAAAGAAAAAACGAACATTGCATATTTCAGGTGGAGGTTCTCCCATTGTCATCAGGTATGTAGGTCTTAATGCTGTCAGCAATTAAAAAAACAAGACATATGAAACCAAACAGCCTGGGGACATTTCCCTCAGATGTTTTTTACAAATACCTTGCATTATTTTATCTCTTGGGACAAGTGCTCCTCACATTACTTGGCTCGTTAATTAGAACAGATACAAAGGATACTAAGCATTCTTGCTGAGCAGTGGAAGTTGTTACTGGGACCTAGATCTGTAAACTATATGCATTGCTGAAAAATGGCACCAAAGTAGGTATGTGCAACTGGAGCTAAGCATCTGATAAGTTGAAGAGTGCTACAAAACATTATAAAACTAACCATGTTATTGAAAACATCACAGATACAGAATGCATATTTAGAATTAAACTGTATTTGCCAACATTTTGTTTAAATATGTCACATGCAACTTACTGACTGTTGTGCCAATGAAGTCTGCTCTTGTTGACAGGAGAACTGTGCATAATTTTGGGAGCATGGTATGGCACATACTAATTTTACTGTCTAGATGGTGGTCATACCTCTCAAGTGGATCTCATTTTGAGCAACGTTCCTCATTTGGGGTCTTAAAAAGTTCATGTTCTTCAAAGTTACACATTGAAAGGGTCTGTCACATGTTCAGTGTTAGCAATATTTTAGCTGATATCAATGGTAAATGAAAATGAATCATATTATTTCATTAAAAGACATATTCTATAAGTTAAAATATCACATTTTAGCCATCCTGAGAGTTTCTTAGTTGAAGTTGTTAGTAAGCGTTCCACATTTTTCCCATTTGCTCCACATTGTGAGAGAGTGTTCCTCATTTTGGAGAGTCATGGTTGAGAGCTATGGCCCCCAATGTAATACACCTGGTGGCTGGAGGTATTTAGGCTCAAACCCTGTACCTTTGGTACCGGGTAAAAAGAGCCTAAAGTCCCTAGCCACCAGCATTTCTCAGCTTTGCCCAGCTTTTTTTGTGCTAAGAGTTGAGAGCTATGGTGACAACAGAATTTGTATTCCCCCATTGTTGGCTTTGTTGTTTGTCCAGGTTTTATGGTGAGTGAGAAGTCAGTTTCATTTACTATTCCCCCTTTATTGGCTTTGTTTGTCCATTTTTTTGTGCTAAGAGGTTGAGATCTATGGTGAATAGTGAGAACTGAATTCACTAAATGATAGCATTAAGTATCATCTTCTTATTGTTTAAACTGCTGATTTAGCATGGTGCTATGTTGCACTGACTGTAGTCTATAGTGTTCTCGGTTCAAGATTTGCCACTGATAGTAACATGCATGGTGGTAACACAACATTTTATTCTAGCAACTTTCCAAAATTATACAAGCAATGTTTAAAATGTGTCCCTGGTTTTTGACCTGAAATTGAAAATAAGTGTGAGAAAAGCTTGCAAGATGCCTATGGCTTACACTGCTGTCATTCTGTTTATAGTTTGGGTGTGGAAGTAGACTTTTATGATGGAAATGTTCTGAATTGGGCAGTTTTGCAATTATTGGTTCATGCATTTTCTTCCATTGCCTAATGCCTACAGTACAGCCTACTGGAAAAATGTTCATTCAAACAAATTTAAAATGTGCTCTATCTGACAAGTGTGCTGTATTATACAAGGGATATAACTTAATAAAGTCAAAAAGTTGTATTAAAGAAAAAAACACATGTATGTTTCTTGTTTTGTGTGCAAGGGGCCAATGATTTGAAAACAGCCCCAAGGTAATCTTTATCCATCACTGGACAGATTCATTTTCTTTGGATGTGGTGCAGGTTTCAATGCTGTTTCAGTGAATGTGAGTTTCAAGGGCAGAGATGTTTTAATGCCACGTCTGTTTTCATTGTGAGACAGTATTGCTTTGTGTATCAGATGTCTGTTAGTGTTTGTGCATTGATGTGCAGCAAAATGTAAAAATAAAATCCAAATAATCATTGTAGTAGTAAAGCAGTATGCACACATTAGTGTTTATGGTAAATGCGGCAAAATAGCCAGGTAATGGGACATTGGAATGGCTGCAGGGGGACTCTGGTGACATATTTTGGTAGTCTGTTCTTCAGTTTATGTTTGAAAGTTAGTGTCCCACAATTCCATTGGAGTGGGTGGGGTTACATCACTATGTATGCAAATTAGATGTTAATCAGCGTACAAATTTGTACCTATTTTTCATGGCCCTTGTCCAGATTTTTGATGTTTCCAGGTTGAGAGGTATGGTATTACCTCACTTTACATCGACCTATGGCCTTGGGTTGGGCAGTGGTATGCTTGTACACAGTGTATAATTACAGCCTTCGTACAGCTAATTTATAGCTTTTCTTACCTGGCAGACCTGTGGAGGAAGTTTCTGTTAACACTACCTGACTGATTCTCCCCATATTCACATAATTAGGGTTACATATGTGCACTCATAGTGTGTGTGTGTGTGTGTGTGTGTGTGTGTGTGTGTGTGTGTGTGTGTGTGTGTGTGTGTGTGTGTGTGTGTGTGTGTGTGCATATGTGTGTGTGTGCTACTGCCATACCCTGCCTTGATTTCTATTGGTCACCCTGGGTGTTGGCGGCAGTCACCATTAGCTGTGATGGTGTGACACTTTAGGGACATTTCTTGGAGGAGACTACTTGGTGTATGTACTTATCTTGCTGTCATTTGCAGCCTTGGGGTTGGACAGAGGGTGTTGTACACAGTGTATAAGTACAGCCTTCTTACAGCTAAGATATACTTTTTCTTACCTGGCAGACCTGTAGAGGAAATTTCTGTTAACACTACCTGACTGTTTCTACCCATATTCACATAGTCAGGGTTACATATGTGCACTCATACTGTGTGTGTGTGTGTGTGTGTGTGTGTGTGTGTGTGTGTGTGTGTGTGTGTGTGTGTGTGTGTGTGTGTGTGTGTAACTGCCATACTCTGCCTTGATTTCTATTGGTCACCCTGATTGTTGGCGGGAAGTGAACACTGGCTGTGACAGCATGACACTTTGACATTTCTTGGAGGAGACTACTTGGTGTATGTACTTATCTTGCTGTCATTTGCAGCCTTGGGGTTAGACAGTGGGTGTTGTATACATTGTATAAGTACAGCCTCCTTACAGCTAAGATATACCTTTTCTTACCTGGCAGACCTGTGGAGGAAATTTCTGTTAACACTACCTGACTGTTTCTACATATTCCTGGGTGATATTATCCATACAGCTTACAGATTTGAACCCTGCCTATTTGTGCAAAAAATACAAGCTTGTGTTTCATCAGAATGAACTATTGAGAAACTGATGTCTTTTGCTTTACTGTTTTCTGCCTAATACTCTCTTTGTTGTGCAATCTGACCTTGTAATTCTGACATTCATGCATGGTAGATAGTTCTTATGCTGTGTACTCATACTTTGACATAGCACAGTCTGAAAAACACTGGTTAACACAACATCACTATTCAGGTATCAGATCTTGGTGCATGGAACATTTCATATAGTTAGACTCCTGTTTTAGAACTCCAAAATCTTTGTCAGATGAGCCTTGATTATTTAATGCTTTCAGAGCTTTAGTTGCTGTGCAGAAACTGTAAACATTTCGATTCATAAAACCACATACCAAAGTAAACACAACCAGTCCAGGGTTTTGACTTTTATTGACAGGTACTGACACTTTTATTGATATATACCCTGTCCGTCACTATTACTCTGCTAATGTCTCGTTTATTCAGTACAAACCATACCCATTTTTAAATACTGACATGTGACATTCTACTCCTTTCTATTTATTTGCCCTGAGTACTACAAGCTAGATTTGTACTCACCAGCCTCACAATGCAGCCTTAGTAGCCTGCTGGTGTGGGCATCCAAGTTTGCGGCCCTTCATCTGCAGCTGTACAGGAGATAGAGGAACATTTTTGCATACCTATGCATCACATACACAGGATGGACTTTGGAAAACACTTATTGATACTGATACTTACACACACATCTGGGACATTCCCAGCCCATGCATCTTGGACTCACTGGTCCAAGAGCTCCCTCTTCCTATGCTTCAAGTCAGAAAAGTGGTGCTGGACCTGCTCACCAGTCCAAGGGATGCCAGTGGCACTGGTGAAATCATGTGCGACATGGCTCCAGGCCTCCCTTTGTATTCAGAGCCCTGGTACTGGTCCTGCATCAGTCTCCCTTCATGGTCTTTTACTAGGAGTCTAACCATGGCCCTGGACTCCTGAGTGCCCCAGTGCTATGCCCGAAAGCGCGCACCCTCACCAATGCCAGCCTTAGTGCCTGCAGTGATGAGCTAGAACTGGTTATGGGCCGTATTCCTGCCTGCGAGGTTTAAATAGGGCTGATTTCCCACCCTTTGCCGTGAGTGGACGGCTTTGAATACATTGATCTAAGCTAATAATCCAAACAAAATTGAGGGAGAATGCCTAGGAAAACCAAGAAACAACTTTTGAATATGAAAACAGGCACCAATGGAGGTGAAATAAATAAGTCTAAATGCTGATAATGGAAACAACAGCTAGGTTTATTCAGTACATAAACGCACACATCACACGGTGTTTTCATCCACCGGACTTCATCAGATGTAACAAATTTTATCTATGCTGTACCAAGCCTTTTTATACCCCCTTCTCCCTGTAATTAATTAATTAATCAATTAATGTTTAATTAATGCATTTAAAGTGTAAACACACATAAACCCTTTTGTATTCATTAGAAAATACACCCTCTACCTAAATGTTTTACTATGAATACGAAACAAATACATAAGAACTTAATTCAGTAATATTACTAAATTGATACAAGAATAAAATTAATTTATTAAGAATATTCATACATGCTCAAAAGTTTTATAATAAAAAACAATTAAAAAGCAGTTGTATACTATATGTATTAAAAATATTAAAATTATTAAAAAAGTAAATATATATATATATATATATATATATATATATATATATATATATATATATTTATATATATATGTGTCTTACAATGGAACTTACAGAAAAATATCTGTTTGTTCACATGCTTGTCTTTGAAGTTAACTAAACAAAATATTTATGCTCGGCTTAATGTAATGTAAACAACAAGTGTAATAAATGCTTAAAATCCAGATAGTACCAAAAGGTGCTACAACTTAGCTGCTCTCATCCTTAAGATGGGGGCAATGGAAATGTGTTCATTAAGACCTGGGAATCTATTGGCTTCAAGTAACTGCCAATACAATTCCCCAACTTCTATCCTATTCTCCCAAGGTCCGTCCCTGGTATCTTGATGCACCATTTCTATTGCAAAGAAACCCCATTTTGCTCCTACACATGTCATGGAATGTTGTATATTGCATTATTAATGTCTTTTGTTCTAAAAGCATTCAAGTGTTCGTATATTTTTCTTTTTAATTTGTGTGTGGTCTTTCCAGTGTAAAATGCACCAGATATTTTACATAGAGCTAGGTATATCAAACCTTCACTATTGCAATTGGAGAAAATACCACTCCTAATAGTATACTGCCTATCTGGAATATATAGGAAATCCTGTCTCAAAATGTGTACACATTGGGCACATGTTCTACATTTATAAGTCCCTAGCTTTTTTCCACTTGGCCCTTTGTGGTTCTTCTACAACAAATCCTTGAGGTTTTTATCTTTTTTGCATGTAAATTGTAATGGATTATTAAACAAATTCTCCAATTCAGAGTAGCAACCAAACCTTTCCCAATGTTGTTTAATAATATTTCTAATCATGGGTGTTTTTTGATGATAATACAAAACGTAATTTCCCCCAAAGGTGTTCCCTGTCCTGCGCTCCTCTTGCACCTCTACTTTTTCACATCCCAAAATCGGGGCGAATCTAGAGGTTCTAGCATTTTTAACTTCTACCATCACTTCCTCCACCATTGATGCAGGATATTTCCTAGCTAAAAACATGTCCTTTAACTTCCAACTTTCATATTCAAAGTCCACATTTCTAGATGTCATCCTGCTGCTGCGGTTAAATTGCCCCTTGACAATACTTCTTTTTTGTTTGTATGGGTGTGAGCTACTAAAGTATAAATAAGAGTTGGAGAAGATATACTTCCTGTATACTCTTGAGGTGTATTGCTGTAGATGTTTATCTTTCTTAATATAAACATCCAGAAAATTCATCTCTTCTCTAGAAATATGATGGGTAAATTTTAAAAAATCAGTGGTATTATTTAAGTATTGTATAAATTCCTTTAATTTGGCCTCCCCTCCCTTCCAAAAAGTACATATATCATCCAGATAATGTTTATAGTATACCCAATAGTGTGCATATTCTGATTTGAACACAAATTTCTCCTCCCACATTATAAGTACTATATTTGCGTATGTAGGGGCACAACATGCCCCCATAGCCACCCCTTGTATCTGTTTGTAAAATTCACATTCAAAAAATAGAGAGTTCTGCTGCAAGACCAAATCCATAAGCTCAGTGTGTACCAAAAAATTATTATGGTCCAAATTTCCATACTTATTAATAGCCTCCTGAAACCATTCAAGGCCTGTAGAATAAGGAATCCCATTAAACAGGTCATGTATGTCCAATGTAACAAAAATTATGGAATCAGAGTACATATCATCCCTAATACTTCTTAAATAATCCCAGGAGTCTTTCAAAATTCTATGAAAAGAAACCCATATGTTCTTTAATTTAGTATCTAGAAATTTGGCCAAAGGATAGGTTTTGGAACCATTTGCGGCTACTGTTGGTCTCATTGGGGGCGTCCTCTACATTCTTATGCACTTTGGGTATCCCAAATATGGCTGGGATCCTGGGTTTTTCCATGCTAAGATATTTGTAAGTATCATGGTTAATTAAATTGTCATCCAGCATTTCTTTTAAAGCAAAAGCTATTTTGCGGTAAGCCACATTAATTTCATTCCTTGATACCCTCACATATCGAGTGGTATCATTTAACATATTCATTATTTTACTGGAATATAGAATATTATCCATCAGTATAACCCATAATCCCACCCCCTTTATCGGGTTGCATCACCGTAATATAACTATTTTCCTGTAATTATTTGAGAAGTTCCATCTCTTCCGTAGTGAGATTTGATTTGCCTTTCCATTTTTCCTTAAATATTTCTCTAATCTCTTTTTTTATCTACCTTTCCAAATTTTTTAACTGGGGGGTACATGGGTGGGTTCATAGTACTAGTTTTTTTGATTTCAATGTTACCTCTAGTATTTTGCTGCCCATGAAACATAATTACCAAATTTTTCTTTCTCAAAAAAATACTTAAATCAATCAAACTATCCACCATATTACCCCTACCAGAAGGAATAAACTTGAAACCTTTTGAAAACAGCGTAAAATGCTGCATATTTATCTCCACACTAATGTAATTGTAAATACTGAAGTCCTGAAATATGTGTCGTGGTCCCTGAACAGTAATATCTCCTGTATTTTCCCCAGTGTCATGTTCCCCTTTACTGCTGCTTTGCTTAATTATTTCCTGCCGCTTGGGGAACCCCTGGAAAAATACAGTACAGGTGATTTATATCTCAAGTCTATCCGATCTCCTAAGTTCCGGATATTCCTCAATTCCTTCATTGTTTGGTTCCATACCCACATTATTCTCATAGTTCTCCTGCCTATGTATAGGGTCCCATACATTGTGTGCCCCATAATGTTGGCTCATGGGACCTCTATTTATTTCCACATTCCTGGAATGGAATGGAGCTAAGGTAAGCATTGCTTAAAGGGGTAGATGCTAAGCACTGCTTATCAATGTGCAAATCCGCTTAGCTACGCTAATTCTTGCTTAGCAGTTATGTTTAAGCAATGCTTACACTGGCTAAGCAGGGCTGAGCACAACTTAGCATTATTCAGCTTTCATTTTATGGACTATCAGGATTGTGGGGTTTATTCCTCATTAATGACATGTTATATGTATGTTGACCTTCCATAACATCCCCCTATGTGCTTTCATGACATTGCATTTTTTGTGACTATACTGTATGGGACACTTGTGTTTATATGGGGGTTTCACAGCCTTATTACACTGACACCTCACATTTGGACCTACTACGCTACTCTGGTTGACAAATATATGTTATTTACTACTGCTTTCACATATAAAAGTGAAATGTTTTCATTGGGCATCAAACCATGAATAACTGCATGCAAAGTGGACACTCTAACCACTACACTATCTCACATTGCAAATTTTGGCTTGTGATGTGTAAGCTAGGCTGGGCATAGCTGTGCGATGCGCACACCTGCTCTGCTACCCTTAAACTTTATTGAGGCCAGAAAAAATAAATAAATATGTGTTTTATTTTTATTTACTGTAGGGGTATGCACATTGCTTTCAGCATCTTAGGGCAGGACATTTGGACAACTACATTATACAAGGAGGAATTGGTTTAAATGTTCCTCTTAGGAACATGCTTATTTATTTGGTATGCCAGCGTGTACACTGGCATACCATTTTGGGCATATTATCTGTGCTGGACCATTGTGGGGAGCTGTGCTTTTGTGTTTCATTACTTGTTTTGTCCACAGACACTGTTATGTTGACATAACAGTGTCCGTGGACACTGTAGATGCTTTAGAATTGCCATATGGCAGTTCTGGAGTGCAGAGGCATGTGTATTGTGTGAGCACTGCTCAGACATGCCCCTGCATTCATACACAGATTGTGTCCATGTAGATAACACAGCAGCACACATTCATGAATATGCAAGGCATGCTGCTGTTCTACACTGCCACAGTACACTCTGTGCAAGAATAACACTATTCTTGCATGGACCATACTGTATCCCGGGCTCTGTGTTTTTATTTTAGTTATTATTGGCACATGATCTGAAGTAGTTATTCAATTAAATGCATATGTTCCTGTGAAATACAGGTTCTTTCTAGCCTAGCTCAGTTTTTGTATCTTGGGGAATAATATGTAAATTCACTTCTAACTCCTACTACTGAACTCACATCTTCCATGCCAAATATTTTCATAAATTTCTTCATAAATCTACCCTCCTTTGTTATATTTTCCCTTCTGGGTCCCCCAGACACATCTTCCTGCTGCAAATCACATTCCAGTCCCCATTTATAAGTAGTATTCCCTACTGAAAATGGATTATTTCTCCCAGAATTTTCTTAAGCTCCATTATAGCAGTTTTATATGGAATATAAGTACATGCTAAGGTAATTCTTCTCCCTTACCAGTAGCTCCTTAGTACTACATATTTTCCATTATTATCTTTTTTATCCTCTTCTATCACTGTTGCAGCTCCTCTTGCAATTAATAAAAGTAGTCCTCTTTTCCCTTGTCTCACGTATTCTGCCTAATAACCATCCTGAAAACCTTTCATTATCAAATTCACATGTTCATTTATTTCTAAAAGTGTCTCCTGTAACATAACTATTTGCACTCTACATTTTTTAATATAGTTCATGACTCTTTCTTGTTTGTATATATCTGTGACACCATTAACATTTAAAGATAATATCAAAAGGATCATTATGTTGAAAAGTTATTGTTCCCACCTTTTATTAGCAGCAGTTTTTCTTGATAAGTATCTAGTTCCAGCTTTTATATTACATGTGCACACTAATGTTTGGCAGGTTGACCTTTTATACAGTTGTTTCTTGTCATACCCATTTGACAAACTGACAGCCACACTGACAAACTTGGGTTAACCTAAAAGGAAGGTTATCCATGCTAAGATACATGGTACAGCCTGTGCTTTTACTAAGTGCTGTCTGGTTTTGTCTTATCTTTATTGCTCTTCCAGAAAGAAAGTACTTGAATGCTTTCAGAAAACATTATCTCCTAGCCATTGAAAGAAAGAAGTATTCTGTTTTTATTACTCTTTATCAGATTGTCTCCATGGAGACATGAGAGCCAGATATATGCTTGCTTTTACATGTATTTATTTGCTAGAGGAGAGATTTATTATATTCAGTGTTCTTTTTTTATTTGATTTTTCTTAAAACTTGTTACTAGATAACTCCAAGAGCCTAAATCCAGTCATTCCCATAAGGAGGAATGAGAAAAAGCACATCTTTTCTTGTATCATACTCTTCAACAGACCTTTTTTACATTGCAGTGCCTACATTTCTTAAATTTGAACAAGGAGAAACAGAAAAGAAGGAAAATAGGGGCACCTGTTTACTTTAGTTTCCCCCTTACACTTGAAAATAACTGAGAAATTTTTACTTTATAGCATGCAGATGTCATGTACTTTATATTACTGTTAAGAACAACCATTTGTTTTACTTACAGGTAACTCTTTCGTTCATCTTCCCCTCTCCTAAGTATTCCTTCAAACATTAATGACATGAAGTAGGGTATATGCTTTAGAGTCCCCTACAAGTTTAAAAAAGTTAATAAAGTCCAATATTTCCAGGTTTTCTCTCTGTCGTGTTTCACAAATATAATTAATGCTTTATAATCCCACATTTCTTTGTCAATTTCTGAGTTGCTGGTTTTATTTCTGTTAATCTCTGTCTCGTAAATCCAGTCTCTGCTTCCTTTCCAATGTACCCCCAGTTCTTATAGTCAGTTGTACTTTTTTCTGTCTTTCAAGTATTTTCTGTTGAAGCACTGGAAAAGGTTTCACAGGCATAGTCTCTCTGTGGTCTTTATTACCAGAAGAACGAGAAGCAGATTATCCTTCTGTTTCACAGCTCACTTTTTTGGACATTTTTTTTGCATTTCCTCCTTAGTATGTTCTGCATGAAAATATGATTTTGTTCCTCCAGGAAAGAATATTCTGAAGTTAGCTGTGTACAGCAGTTTAAATTCCATGCCTGATTTTCAACATTCCCTGGTTAGTGGAATAAATTTACTCCTCTTGTGTCTTGCTGTGCAGTGAGTAATAATTTTCCACAAACACTCTACTGTCTACCACTTTTAGTACTTTGTCTTTCTACCAAAGTTTTGTCACAGTTAACTCCTTCTGCTGGTAGGATTGCATCTTTTCTGTTAAAGGTCTGGGTTGCTTTCTCGTGGCCAGGTTTGGAGCTTACACATGATGTGACCTTCCAGTTAACAACTCCTGCTGTGGAATACCAGTCAATTTGCTTATTTGTGCTTTCATAAAATTGATACAGTCTGTTCCTTCCAGCTTCTCTGGCACAGCAGACAATCTTAGGTTTTCCCTGCATGCTCTGTCATATATATTTTTATTTATTTTAGTTTAGTTTAGTTTAGTTTAATTGACTTTTGTTTACTGGGGAAGTTCACTGGCCCATAGAGAATCCATTTTCAGTGGAGGCCCAGGGAGAATAGCTCCATAAGACAAACACTTTAAGAAAATTAGTACAGACATAAGTGTTCACTTAACATTAAATAACATATTCAAATAATAATAGCACAATTATTACAAATAGTTACAGACATAGGCTATACAGAACAGTTGCAGTGTATTTTTCAATTAGAGCCTAGTCTATTCATGATGTTATGCATTTGTATAGGAGTAGTCATTAGGAAGATGAAATGTAGGAGAGACGTTAGTTTTAGAGAGAATGGTGGGGGTGTAGAAGTATAAAACAGGTGGAAGAGAAAGAGTAGCATAAGAGGGAATAAAAAGGTGAAAGAGGGAGTTGTAGCTGACATATCAACCTGGGGTTGAGCAGGAGCATATCCAGGATTTAGAGAGGTATTCCCTGAGTGCAAACTTGAAGGATGTGTGTATGTGGTTTGCTCTTAAAGTCCAGATTTTGGTTATGGAGAAGGAGTAAAGGCTATGACCTGCTTATTTCCTGGGATGATGGTCTTGTAGTAGAGACCTGCCTGGGATGTAAGAGTGGAAGATTGTGTTAATGGCTGGGCAGACCAAGGGTCTATGAATGATTTTATATGCAGTGTTGAGCTGGATGTAGGTGAGGTAGTGTGGAAGCTCAAGCCAGTTAAGGTTGTGGAGAGGTATGCAGTGATGAGTGGAGTATTTTTCATTGGTAGTAAACTTAGCAATTTTGTTGTAGCAAGATTTGAGCTTTGATTTCAGGCAGGTTTGTACGTTGATGAGAACTGGGGCTGCATACAAGAGAGAGGATAAGAGCTAGTTAGTGTCTAATGTGTGTTTAGTGTGAGTATCTAGGAAGACAGAAGAGATGCATATTGCTGGTCCTCCCCTCATGGGTGCTGGGGAAGTAAATCTGCTCAGTGACATGTGGTCGAATGGCATCCAGGAACTGGTGAATATCCTGGACACAGATGCCTGTGAGACCCCCATGATGTCCCCAGTTGGTGTTTAGAAAATACCTGTAGTTAGTATTCCTAAGGCTACACATACCTTGGTATCTGCTGTAATGGGTTCCCCTTTGTTGGTTCTGGGTCTGAGGTGAGGCTGGCACAACTCAACAAGTTGCTAAAGTATGTCCTTGTCCCCCCTGTAGCACTCGGCTATCTCCAGATCATGTAGCCACTGGTAGGTTACCCTAGGTCTGAACACTGTTCTCCTCCTCCTCGGTCTAAGTTGGTTGTCAGCATTATCCTCCTCACCACCCTCAGTCTCTAGCACATACTGATAGATCAAAGCAACAGCAGCCCCTAACATGTTTTGTTAGTTTTGTCAGTTTAAAATTTGCCCGAATGTGTACACCAGTGGTGTGGAGTTTGTGGGAAAAACCAGATTGAAAGATGTTTGCATAGTTTATAGTAGTGTGCTACGCTGTTGCCTGTGTAATTGGCTGATTCTGATACATTCCACCTGCTAGCTATGTTAGTGCTCCTCGATTGCCTTTCTTCTGCTGTTTCCTCTTCCCATTTCCTCACTGTTTAAGCCCTGATGCACCCAGCGCAGACCTGTTGCTCAGTTGTACACGGTTCTGCTATTTCCTTTTTTTTTTTTCTTCTTTTTTTGTTTTTGTTTTAGACCCAGTGCGCATCACACACACCCGTTTAGCTAAAGTAAACACTTTAAAGCAGAACTGGCCCTCCCTGGATGTGAACATGCTCTGCATTTCATGGAATAAGACAATACAGCCTCAGACACACCCCTTCCTTAGCTGTGCTTAGCTAAGGGCAAACACGGGCCACTGAGCTCCAGTGTGCTTACAGCAAGCATAACACATCCCCTTTTCATGTTAGCTGCTCCTCCTGTCTATACGGTGCTGTTAGAGCATCTACACGGTTAGGTGCAGTCTGACACTAGGAAGAAATCTGTGATTCAGTATAAATCCCTTTATTTGCATACACCACTATCTTACTCCATAGTTACCACACTTAGACTGGGCCTTTCCCCTTAGCAACCACTATTCCCTGGTATTGTTTTCATTCTGCATGCAATTGACTATAATGGCAAAATGCAGATTTCTGTAAAAATCGACCCCCCCCTTTTTTTTTTTATTTTCAGAACGATCCCATTTGTGTGCCACTGCCCTATGCTTAAACAGCCAAGATTGGCCAAAAAAAGTTTTATTTTAAAAAAATTATTTATCATGCCAATGGCCATATATTTGTCCATTGGCCTAGCTACTAAATATAATACATGCTTTACTTCGAGCTGTCATGCCTTCATTTTCTAATTTGCAGAAATGTGTTAAGCTGGTAGTTGAACACATTTCTGCTTCTTACACTATTCCTGCACAACAGACACCTGCCTGCTTGCTGAATCACTAATTCACCTCAGTTGCATGGTTTTCACCAGCAAATGAGGTAATTAGCATTAGGCAGTGGTGTCCATGTAGGAATAGTGTAGGAGTGCTCGTGCACATCCAGGAACCTCTTTGCTGAATCCCTCGGCGGCCATGTTCCATGCAGCAGCTGCTGCACTATTCCTACACTCCGTGTAGGGTTTAATGAATCCTGGAGATACTCTTCACCACAAAACATTCACTCTAAGTAAAAGCCAATTTACTATCGTCTCACAGAACAACACAGTAATAGAACATATCTCCCACACAAAACTACAAGGTGTCACCATTGCCGACCACCTTAAGTTCGACCTACATATGCACAATGACATCAAGAAAACACACCAGAAACTTCCACTGTAGCAGAAGACCCGAGGTACTGGGTGCCATAGACTGCACGCACATCTACATCAAAGCACCACCCGGTGACCAGGGTAGAGTCTACCTAAACCTCAAGGGGTTGCACTCCATCAGCTGCCAGGCCATGTGCAATGCCCATAGCACTATTATGAATGTGTGTGCTGGCAGCCATGAAAGCTATCATGACTCCCACATCTGGCATTCGTCGCAGCTGTACCGCATGTTTGCCAGTGGCCATCCGGTGGGAGTTGCTGGCTACGCACTGGAGCCATGGTTGATGACACCCATCAGAAATGCACACACACACCCACACAAGAATGCCATAATGAGGCACACTCACAAACCTGGATCATTATAGAGTGTGTGTTTGGGATGCTCAAGTCATGGTTCCACTGCCTTGACATATCTGGTGGAGCCTTGCCACATGTGCACACATGTTCATAGTGTGTGCCATGCTACACAATATAATCCTGCGGAAACAGCTGCATAAGGAACAAAATGGGGAAGAGCCACACAGCCCTCACCACAGGCACAGAGGGACTTGGAGGAGGACCATCCTGAGCATGCCCCTGTAGGCAGATGGAGCCATGCCAAGTATGCCCTGTCTTTGGCAAAGAGAAAACGCATAGCACATACACTGGCACTGTAGGGCCCAAGGGACTAATCTCTCTCTCTGACTCACATACACACACAGTAAAATGAATGCCAAACTACACACCACCTATACCTTACCATGTATAGGCAGTGTACTGCATGCATCTGACATAGTTAGCCCTCAAGCACCATCCTCACAACAGCCTCAGGCACAAGGTAAATCAGTCTCCTTAACAAAATAAATGAATGAAGTGGAATGTTCTGATAGCATATCTGTGGTATTGATTCATGCAAGGTAATAGGGAGGCTTACTGGAATAGCAGCAGATAACTGACAGTTCTGTGGAATAGCAGGAAGTGCATTGCCAGTACTGGCCTACCCACACCATGCAGTACCACCCTAGTTGACAAATACCACTGCAGTATATTTATTTATTTTATTTTATTTATTTTATTTTACATTTGTTGACCGGGCTAGTCTAGCTGGATACATGTCCTTTTTCAGTAGAGGCCCGGGGAGAAAAGCTCCAACATAATGAGAAGACATGGTACATTTACATTCAGAAGAAATAGGATTAACATAAACATGAAAGAAAACAGCAGGCTATACATACTGATTGTATGACATTCACATAAAGTGAAAATGGTCTAAAACAAGGATTACATGGTTACATTGTGAAGCCGAGGGATAGAGATTATAATCTCTGAAAAGGGGATGAGACTAAGGTGGTATGAGATCTTTGGGTTAGTCTGGTTCAGAACAGGGGCATAGCCAGTGTGACTTAAGGAATTCTTTGAGATTATTTTTGAATTGATAAAGCGAGGTCATACGTCTTAGGTTGTTTGGAAGGGAATTCCAAGGCTTTCCAATGGAGTTGGCGTAGAGAGCATCACCACCCGAATTCTTAGATTTAATGGTTAGTATTTGAACACTATTTGATGATTGAAGGCAGTTTAGGTTGGAGTAGGGGGTCAGTATTCTGCTCAGTGAGGGAGTTCTGTCCGGTTGGTTGATTATTTTAAAAGCTTCAGTAAGTTGGTTGAGTTTGAGAAGATTGGGCAATTCCAACCAGCCAAGTTTCTTTAGGTTAAGGCAATGGTGAGTACAATAAGGTGCACCTGTTATAAATCTGGCAATGTGATTATAGGCAACAGAGAGCATATTAAGTTCACGTTTATTGAGGAAGGCGAGTACTGGGGAGGCGTACAAGAGGGTGGAGAGGAGATGAGTGCGAGCAATGGTTAGTTTGGCAAGAGGGGTTAAAACGTTCTTTATTCTGTACATGGAGCCGAGTTTCTTGTTTACAGATTTAATGGTTTGGCTAATGTGTATGTCAAATTTAAGCTTGTGGTCAATAGTAACACCTAATAGTTTTGTGCTGGAGACAGGGTCTATGATGGTGCCATTGATGGATTCCACATGGAAGGTCATATTGTTAGGAATTGGAAGTTCTTTTCCTAGGGGTTTGGATACGGAGGGGAAAAATAGAAGCAATTTGGTTTTTGTTGGATTGAGTATGAGTTTCAAATCGGAGAACCATTTTTTGACTATAGTAAAACAGTGTTGAGTAGTTGTTTGGAGTTTCGAGAGAGAGACGTCCGAACAGATCAGGGTGGAGTCATCTGCATATTGAATGCAGGTGGCTTTAGGGATGACTGAGTGAAGTTCATTTATGAAGACGGAAAAAAGAAGGGGACCAAGTATAGAGCCCTGAGGAACACCAGTGGTGTTAGGGAGCAGGTCAGATAGCCTGTTTTGCCACTGGACAGCTTGTTGCCTACCAGAGAGGTAAGCATTGAACCAGCTTAGGGCTAGGTTGTCGAGATGTAGGCTTTCCAGGGTGTGGAGCAGAAGCTGGTGATTAACCATATCAAAGGCTTTTGATAGATCAAGAAAGAGGGCGGAGGATATTAGTTTATTATTACAGTTATTATTGATGGAGTCAACAAAAGAGAGGAGGGCAGTGGTTGTACTATGGTGGGGGCGAAAGCCATGCTGGGAATCAGACAAGAGACTATTAAGGGTTAGGTAGTGTAGGAGTTGTTTGTGAACACACCTTTGCATAATTTTAGCTATTGGAGACAATATTGCTATTGGTCTGTAGCTGGATGTTTCAGTGGAGGTGCCTCCTTTATGAAGAGGGATGATATATGAAATTTTCCAAATAGAGGGGATGGTAGCTTCAGTTATAGTTCTGTTGATCAGGATTGATATGGGATAGGCGATTGCATCGGACGCAATTTGTAGGTATTCCGCTGGGAGGTGATCCGCCGCTAGGGTGGTTGGTTTAAGTTTTTTTAAGAGGGTACGAACATAGGAGGTAGATATTGGTTCTAAGTTAAAGGAGGGGGGAGCAGAGTCATTAGTATGAGTGAAGGGTGAGGAAGTAGTAGTTAGCTGACTGGCTAGGGACTGGATGGTCTCGGTAAAAAAAGAGTTGAAGGTGTTGGCTATTTCTTCTGGATTTTTCCCAATGAGTTTCTTAGGGGTGGGGGTAGTGGATTTACCTGGATGGAGGAGGTTATTAAATCCAGCCCAGAACTTCTTTGGGTTATTCTGGTGTTTATTCTGGAGGTGGCAGAAATACTGTTTTTTATCCTGGGTAATGGCTGTTTTAGTAGAGTTTCTAAGCTGTTGAAATTTGATGCGATCTAGGGGGGGTTTAGTAGCTCTTCATTTGTCCCAGGCCTGGTCCCGGAGTTTAATTTTAGTTTTGATTTCTCTAGTTAGCCAAGGTGCTATCCATTCCTTGGATCTGATTTGTCGATTTGGGGCATGAGAGTCAAGTATGTTAAGGAATGTGTCATTAAAGTAGGAAACGCTCTCATGGAGGGGTAGAGTTTTTAGGATGGACCAGTTACAGGACTTAAGTTCTGCAAGGAATAGTTGTAGGTCAAATTTCTTTTTGTTTCTAACTAGTCTATATAAGGGGGGGGGTTGGTGGGTGGGCATTTATGTTTAATAATATAGGTAATAAGATGGTCACTGAGGTCATTGGGGAGGGTCCCAGTGGTATAATTATGTGAATCCTTATTGGTAAGAATCCATTCAATGGTGCTCTCTTTTTGTTGAGCATTGCCAATTCTAGTTGGAGATAGAATATTTTGGGAGAAACCATGTAAGTTAATAGGATGGGGAGTTATATGAGCGGAGCAGTGAGACCAGTTTATATTGACGTCTCCAAGTACTATGGTTTCTTGAGGGTAATTGGTGGTTAACCAGCAGAGGGTTTGCTCCAAGTTTTCTGTGTTCTTCCCTGGTGGGATATAAATTACTATAAGGTTGATGCATTTTTGGGTGTTTAGGCATATCTTTAGGGCAATAAGTTCTATATTAGAGACTTTAGGAGGTTGTAATGGATTCATTATGATATTCAGAGTATTCCTAAACATAACAGCTATTCCCCCGCCCCTTTTATTTATCCGGTCAGACCTGAGGATATTGTACCCAGGTGGGAGAATCTCTTCATCCTTAGTGGAAGGTTTTAGCCATGTTTCCGATAGGCACATAATGTCAGGGGAATGAGTAGCTAACATTGCATGTAGGTTGGGAACCTTGTTGTTTATGCTTCTTAGGTTAAGATGGAATATGAGTAGGGAATCAGTAGGATTTCGGGCTAGTTTAGAGGGGATAAAGTGTGAGACAGTGGTAGGACCTGGGTTGGGGTGGATATCGCCATCAACGGTGATGCGTTTTTTCAGGTGGTCTAAGAATCTTTGTAGTTTGCATAGTAGTTTAAGATTAGATTTAATATTCGGTATCTTAGGGTGACGGAGGGTGAGATACATTATTTTGGAGGATAGTGTTTTGTCAGGGTAGAGGGAAGGTGAGATAGGATTAGAGGAAAGATTTGGATGGGTGATAGTGTAACCCTTGGGGAAGGGGATTCCTAACAGAGTTTGGTTTTCATATCTTGTTGAGAAATAAGCAATAAGAAGGAGTATTATTATAAAAGGAGTGATAGTATATGTGATTTTGCCCATGGTATAAGAAAGAGAAAGGCTAGTGGGGGGGGGGGCTTGTAGATTTTACTTAGTAATGGAGAAAGGCCTAGAGTGTGGGAGGAGTAGTAGTAAATTGAGGGGCGGTCGGATTTGCTAGGGGGAAGGTGGGAGAGGCTGGCTAACCTTATAAATGTAGAGGTAGTGGGGGCGGGTGGCATATGGGGGCAGGGTGGGGAGTGGAGCGGGGAATACACCGCCAGGAGTTCGCAGGGTCTCAAAGGCAACTGGATGTGAGTGCTATAGTCTGCTTCTCAAGCTTGTACTTTGCTTGTAGAAATGATTCAATTTTCTGGCAATATAGTTTATACTATCAGTTAATGTAAAGGTACTGTCTAGTTCCTGCCAGCAGGACGATTTCCTGGCTAGTACAGAGGTAGCAAGGATATAATTTTTACCCTATAACACTTTAAATGGTTAGTTTATGATTTAAAGTTTTGAGCACTGGTCTGTGCATTCGCACCGGGTTGGAGTCCAAGTAGCAGCGTTCTGGGTCTTGGGAGCCACACGGTGATTAGTTAGAGAGGGGGGGCTTCCTAGGATGTAATAAGGGAAAGAGACAGTTTTTTAGTATAACAGTGATTGCCATGCTGAAGCATAGTGGAGACTGTATAAGCACACTCAATATCAAGGCAGTAACTCATAACATAGGGTAATCAGTATAAAGCAGAAGTATATACAGTACACAGTTCAGACGCCGTTAAATCTATAACATAGGGTAATCAGTATAAAACAGAGTATATACAATACAGAGTTCAGTCGCCTGTAAATCTGTACAGAGTTGATATTTAAGCCTGCAGTGTGTAGTTAGTGTTGAGATGTACCAGTCAATCTATCGTGCTGTAGCTTATATCCAGGCTAACGTTAGCTTTCCAGAAGCTGCATAAGTTTCGTTAGCAAAAATGCTAGATATACTGTTATACATTCCCTAGACCTTTCACATGCTGATTCACGTTACTTCAATAATAAAGTTTTAGGGTTTGTAAAGCTCAAAAGCGACTATAAACAGGCAAAAAGGTGTATGTATTTTAAAACACAGAACTAGTCCCTGAGACAAGCACAAACCAAGTCGCTATTAGGCTACAGGAAAAAGACACCAAACAAGCGCCAACAACTTGTGCAATCACTTTCTGTATTTCTTCTAGAGTCAAATACAAGCAGTCACGCTATCCACAACGTGAAATATCACTGTTGGTGCAGATTGCAGCAGTAAGATGCAAAAATAAACAAAAAACAAAAACAACAGCAGTTAACTCCAGAAAAGACAACTTTTGCAGGTTGTATCATACCTTGAGGCAGGGAGATGCGACCGGGCAGGAGGACAGGACAGTACCTGTTGAATGCTATTAGAAAAAATGGCGGAGAACAGATGGGGTATAAGATAACTCACTGACGTCAGGATAAGCCTGCCAGGAGTTCGCAGGGTCTCAAAGGCAACTGGATGTGAGTGCTATAGTCTGCTTCTCAAGCTTGTACTTTGCTTGTAGAAATGATTCAATTTTCTGGCAATATAGTTTATACTATCAGTTAATGTAAAGGTACTGTCTAGTTCCTGCCAGCGGGACAATTTCCTGGCTAGTACAGAGGTAGCAAGGATATAATTTTTACCCTATAACACTTTAAATGGTTAGCTTGTGATTTAAAGTTTTGAGCACTGGTCTGTGCATTCGCACCGGGTTGGAGTCCAAGTAGCAGCGTTCTGGGTTTTGGGAGCCACGCGGTGATTAGTTAGAGTGGGGGGGCTTCCCTATAACACTTTAAATGGTTAGCTTGTGATTTAAAGTTTTGAGCACTGGTCTGTGCATTCGCACCGGGTTGGAGTCCAAGTAGCAGCGTTCTGGGTCTTGGGAGCCACGCGGTGATTAGTTAGAGTGGGGGGGTGGGGCTTCCCTATAACACTTTAAATGGTTAGCTTGTGATTTAAAGTTTTGAGCACTGGTCTGTGCATTCGCACCGGGTTGGAGTCCAAGTAGCAGCGTTCTGGGTCTTGGGAGCCATGCGGTGATTAGTTAGAGTGGGGGGGGGGCTTCCTAGGATGTAATAAGGGAAAGAGACAGTTTTTTAGTATAACAGTGATTGCCATGCTGAAGCATAGTGGAGACTGTATAAGCACACTCAATATCAAGGCAGTAACTCATAACATAGGGTAATCAGTATAAAGCAGAAGTATATACAGTACACAGTTCAGTCGCTGTTAAATCTATAACATAGGGTAATCAGTATAAAACAGAGTATATACAATGCAGAGTTCAGTCGCCTGTAAATCTGTACAGAGTTGATATTTAAGCCTGCAGTGTGTAGTTAGTGTTGAGATGTACCAGTCAATCTATCGTGCTGTAGCTTATATCCAGGCTAACGTTAGCTTTCCAGAAGCTGCATAAGTTTCGTTAGCAAAAACGCTAGATATACTGTTATACATTCCCTAGACCTTTCACATGCTGATTCACGTTACTTCAATAATAAAGTTTTAGGGTTTGTAAAGCTCAAAAGCGACTATAAACAGGCAAAAAGGTGTATGTATTTTAAAACACAGAACTAGTCCCTGAGACAAGCACAAACCAAGTCGCTATTAGGCTACAGGAAAAAGACGCCAAACAAGCACCAACAACTCGTGCAATCACTTTCTGTATTTCTTCTAGAGTCAAAAACAAGCAGTCACGCTATCCACAACGTGAAATATCACTGTTGGTGCAGATTGCAGCAGTAAGATGCAAAAATAAACAAAAAACAAAAACAACAGCAGTTAACTCCAGAAAAGACAACTTTTGCAGGTTGTATCATACCTTGAGGCAGGGAGATGCGACCGGGCAGGAGGACAGGACAGTACCTGTTGAATGCTATTAGAAAAAATGGCGGAGAACAGATGGGGTATAAGATAACTCACTGACGTCAGGATAAGCCTGCCAGGAGTTCGCAGGGTCTCAAAGGCAACTGGATGTGAGTGCTATAGTCTGCTTCTCAAGCTTGTACTTTGCTTGTGGAAATGATTCAATTTTCTGGCAATATAGTTTATACTATCAGTTAATGTAAAGGTACTGTCTAGTTCCTGCCAGCGGGACAATTTCCTGGCTAGTACAGAGGTAGCAAGGATATCATTTTTACCCTATAACACTTTAAATGGTTAGCTTGTGATTTAAAGTTTTGAGCACTGGTCTGTGCATTCGCACTGGGTTGGAGTCCAAGTAGCAGCGTTCTGGGTCTTGGGAGCCACGTGGTGATTAGTTAGAGTGGGGGGGGGGCTTCCCTATAACACTTTAAATGGTTAGCTTGTGATTTAAAGTTTTGAGCACTGGTCTGTGCATTCGCACCGGGTTGGAGTCCATGTAGCAGCGTTCTGGGTCTTGGGAGCCACGCGGTGATTAGTTAGAGTGGGGGGGGGCTTCCTTGAGGCAGGGAGATGCGACCGGGCAGGAGGACAGGACAGTACCTGTTGAATGCTATTAGAAAAAATCTATGTGGTGAGCCAAATAAATGGGGGGGGTCATAGGTCACATGCATGGATGTCAAAGTGGGGGTCCCGTACCCACCCCAGCCAGACCCAGCATATCTGCTGTAGAAAACTATGCAAAAATGTCTGGCAAAGGCCCCCATATGGCGATATCCATGAAATCCCCACCTACAGACTTTTAGACAGTGATATAGCAGGTCTGGCAGTGGCAGTATGGCTTTGAAAGGTAAGAAGTCTGAAACTACAACTGTTTATGCCAGAACAGTCTGACCTGTGGTTGATACTGTTATGCCTGTAGTCTCAAAGGTAGGGCACACCACTATGCTAAATGGGACCAAATGCTAAGCAAATATCAGCACAGTCTCTACAAATGTGTATTGTGTACAGATGTGTCACCCCCTCCATAGTCCCTTAGAAATGCAGTAACATGTCCCTAGCCTTAAGCAGCATCCAGCCGTCAACTACAGTGATGGCTCAACACAAACAGAAAGCAATTGTCAGTAACACCCATAGTCAACTTACTGGTGCCATCCCAGGGTTGTCCATTGCTGGCAGCCTGGGAACATATGATCATCAGAATACACTGCTTTGCGACAGATGGCCAGCATCTATCACATTTGGCCTACAGGTCTGTGGCAAATGCTCATGCCTCATCCACAGTGCCCTGTTAGGGAGTGTCATGGGGTCCATAACATCAACATAACACAGTCTACAAAATGCAAAGAAAGACCATGCCACTAACTGATAGGATAAAACCTGCCAGTGCCATAGAGCCAGAAATCTGGACAAAGCCATGAATAATGGGGTGAAAAAGGTCCAAAGAGAAGGACACCTTTGAAATACTGCTCTAATAATGTTATAAAGTTGATGGAATGATTGTAGTACCATGGAATGTCTGATGGGTACGAAGTCTGAAACTGCAATGTCAACTGTCAGTAATATCTGCCTTCAGCCCTGAGTGACTTGCAAAACACTTTTCCTTGAAAACCACACTCGTTTAGGTAACCCACAAGATATATGAGTTATGAATGTGGACATACTGTGATACTCTGTACAGTCGACAGGCAGGGCTAGGAGTCTAAACATGGGAATGCATTCATTGCAGGCAGTCCTAACCCTGGAAAATGGTGACATGTCTGCACCCACGGAGCCCTGGCCCACAGCCATGGGAAGTAACACACCCTTCCCTGGTCACTCATCCTATGCAGCATCCTGACCCCAAAATGTAGCCATCCAAGCAAAATGAGATGGGCCATACATATATGTGAGACAAACACACACCTCCAGGCTGGTCAAACAGTTTGACATGCACAAGACCCTCCAAGTGCGGTCAACTTTTGAGAAGATCCCTATGCAAAGTATTGGTAGCTATAGGCAAACTTATCTGATCCAGGACACCCCCCCACATATCTTATCCCTTACAAATCTATCCGGAGTCTGCCTGTCACCCTGATCCTGCCTGACTTATATTACCCAACCGTGGACTGGAAATCAGACCAGGCCAGAACAGAAATGCACAGAGATTCCACTATTGTAATATATCACCAAGGTGCTGGACTGTTTCCACAGCACTAGCAGTCAATTGCTTGTAGACACACCTCTCAACAGGCTGGATTGTACAAGAATGCATAGCAGTTGGCCCATAATTTTGGTGTGTGTATCATCCATCCTGTATTCCACTGGTAAATCACTGTGATGATCTGAGGAGGTATGTCACAAGGTGCTGAAAAAATACATGACAGTGTCAAACGGCATATATGTCAGATGTCTGCCAAAGCAAGCCTTGTAACCCTAACAACCCATACATTACTGAGAGAAATAGTCACAATCACCGTATGGCCCATTGTTTCCCCATATTGATAGGCTATCTCCAGATGTCCTGCATTAACAGGTTGAGAGGTATGGCTATAGTTCAAAACAAACCAGACTGGAGTACAACAATCCCTGGAATGGAGTCCCACATGTACTATAGAAGGTCACACTGGGCATGCTCATACACTTAGAGAAATGTCAGTAGGATCTAGGAATGAACAGGCTTTCCCCACCCAGTGGACTTCCCATTGCCCTACTTTAGCAGTCCTGAAGATGTCTTTCACCATCAAAGTCCCTTTCATCAAACTTCAGCCCTATAAGCTCTGTGGTGCATGACATAACTATGTAGCAGTGTAGTACAAATAATTAGCTAGGTATGAGTTCTAATCTCAGTCCTGGCAAATGTAAAAGTGTGTGTGTGTGTGTGTGTGTGTGTGTGTGTGTGTGTGTGTGTGTGTGTGTGTGTGTGTGGGTCTGTGTGTGTGTGTGTTTAGAAGTTAAAGCTTTTGGGTCCATTCAAACCCAGTATACTTCTCCTTTCCCTACTTTATCAGTCTTGCAGATATCAGTCACCTTAGAAGTCCCTTTCATCAGGCCTCAGCCCCATAAGGTTTGTGGCACATGCGATAACTGCATAACACTGCAGTACAAATAACTAGTTAGGTAGGAATTCTAATCCCAACTTTGGCAAATGTGTGTGTGTAAGTGTATATGCATAGTTTAAAGTATTTTGCGGCCTCTCTCACCCAGTACATACCCATTGCCATACTTTACAAGGGCTGGTGATGTTCCTCACTTTAGAAGTACCTTTGCACAATCTTCACCCTATAAGCTCCGTGGTGTGTGCAGTAAATGCGTAACACTGTAGTAGCAATAAATAAGTAGGGGTTCTAATCTCAGACCGGACAAGTGTGTGTGTGTGTGTGTGTGTGTGTGTGTGTGTGTGTGTGTGTGTGTATATGAACAGTATCCTGTCTGTGGGGGGGGTGTTGTGTTTGTGTGAGAACCATATCCATTGGGGGGGTGGGTTTTGCTACCTTTTGCTGTTGCCCCCCAGTACATGTCCCAGTGTCTACATTACAAGGCCCACAGTTGTCATTCACTGTAGAGGGACCTATAGACACTCTGCAGCCGTACAAGCATTCTGCTATGTGCAATAACTATGTGACAGTATGGAATAGATAACAAGATATGATGGCCATCTAATCCTTGGATAACACTCCCCACTCAGGAATCGTACTCAAACACACTCAGGTAGGCAGCCACCCCTACATCAGTAGGTGGCCTGAAAACCGGCTCACAAATAGAACCCACAGTGTAAAAGCAGCGGACTCCATGTCAGACTGCTGAACAGTCACGAGTGGAGTCTCACAGGTTGTGGACCTGAGTTCCCTCATGTTTGGGATCCATACCTCTGTGGACCAGCTCAATACAAAGGCACCTCGTCTGACAATGTTGCACATGACTACAAGGTGGGTGCTATGATTACCCCCATGTGAGGCTGACATCCTTCACAAAGGCCTCTCTGAGACCTATGACTGTTGTCAGAACCCTGGATATAATCTCAGTGCCAGATGATGTGCCACCACCCCCTTTGGGTATGACATGGTTCCCATAAAGTAATACATTAATGGTAGTCCACTGAACACTGATGTTGGTATAATGGAACTGGGAGGCCACTCTTTTCCAAACATCCTTCCATGTGTCACTTCTCCTGACTCGTGGAGTTGAATATGGAAAGTAAAAGGACAGTGTTTTCCTGTACACTGCCCTCAGTAGGCCAATCAATGTGTACTATGGCCCATTTGCCATGTACCCCACTGGACACAGCAACAACAGGAGAGGCTACAAATGTACCTCACGAAGAGCATCTTAGGTACTACACACTTGCCCCATATGGACAGACTCCAACAGCTGCAATGAATCTCCATCTCATATTGGCTATTTAGGTGTGATCTCTGCCTGACATACACACCCTTGTCTGACCCAACTCTGTCAGGAATGCTGTATCTGAGGAAACCTATCTGTCCACACAACATGCCCCAGATACCTCAACCCCATCCTTACTATCAACAAGACATGCTGGAGGGACAGGATCACAACCCAGAGACTGGCCACGCTATGGAATAGATGCCACATACATGTCAAGCCGAGCCCATCAGTGGTCCTGTTCAAGAGAAATCAGGAGGAGTGGATGGGGAATAGAATACCCACCCTGGGGATCACTCCAGTGACAATACTCAGTATACATACTGGGGAGTATCATCAGGTGGCATAATGCCAGTATATTCTCATGGGCTAGCCTTGTAAAGCCTCCATGGCCATTTGGCACGTACACACCTGTGACTCTTTGAACCTATGGATCTCAGTACTGTCAAATGCGTGTGTGTGTGCATTAGTGTATCTGAAAGTGTTTTTGAGTGTGTAAACGTGGGTGAAAGTAGTTGTTGGCCCATCTCTCCCAGTACAACTACCATTGCCATACAGTACAAGT